>NC_023750.2:16181446-16331366 GCF_000499845.2 Phaseolus vulgaris | reverse complement strand
CTTGATCAATGGATTCAACAAAGATTTTCATTCTAACCTCCCAATACTTATAATGCAAACCACAAAATAAAGGTGGTTTGTTGATTGAAGCACCTTCCTCAAAAGATAGTTTTTCAGCCATTGAAAAGGATTTTCGGGTCAAACTTGAATATCTTTCAAGTACCAAGCTCTTGATGCCAATTGTTAGAATGTATGGCTTTAAACTAGAGGGGGGGTGAATGGTTTAAAAAGGGTTTTTGCAAACTTCCTTTGAGAAAACCTGATTCAGAATTCAGTTTGCCAAAAACACAAAACAATTTAACACAGCACCAGAAAAACAATCGGTTGTTTATACCAGTTAAAAATATACAAACTGAAATTAAAGAGTTTAAGGGCAAGAGAGATTGCACACACAGTTTATACTGGTTCACTCTTAAACCAAGAGCTACATCTAGTCTTCCCATAAACCACTGGGGAATCCACTAAGTAACCAAACCTAGATTACTTACACACACCACCAAAGAAGTGACCTTGATCCCCTCAAGACACACACTTCCTTTGGCTCAGCACATACACCACCAAGAATGTTGATCTTGACAACCTCAAGAGCACACAACACTTCTTGGCCTATCACACCAGAGTTTACACAAAGTACAAAAGGATAACACTTGTTACAGAATGATCTGAAATCAATACAAATGAAATCCTATTCCACTCTCTCTTGATCAAAGCAATCTCAAAGCAATCTTTAACTCTTGAAAGAAAAATAAGTGAAAAACTCAAATATGTTTTTCTATGATTAAATCTCAGTTCTTGTTTGTTACAAAAGCTGAACAAACTCTTTATAGCTTTCAAAGACTGGTCAAAGCATTTAAAACAGGAGCGTATTCAGTTACAAAATCATTTAAAGCTTAGTCAACACTCAAAACAGTTTTCTGTTATGATTTGAAAACAAACAATTGGTTGAATGTGCGAATTAATCGATTGTTTTGGTTTGGCAGCAAGTCAACCATCAAAAATAGTTTTCAACCTTTCTCAAAACACCTAAGAGTAAAACAATCGGTTGTTTCGACAAAACAGCAGGTTGTTTTTCACTTAGTTTGAAAAACACTTTCAATTCAAAACGTTTGAGAATACTTAAGCTTTGAATTCAATCAAGAGTGGATTTACATAGATAATCTACCCCAGATCCTATTCTAAAACACCTCAGCAACAACAAGCACATCTAGCCTTCCATCAAACTCAAAGGATTTGGATTCTTCAAAGCTTGAACACACTTGATTCAACAGATAAAACTCAATTACATATAATAAAAGCAAATCAAAGGCACAACAAATTGCATTTTCTTCTAATTTTTCTTTAGACTTTTGCGGAAATAAAAACAAGCAATTAAAAGTTGAATGAAAGTATTACTTATAATTGATGACATATATGGATTAACATGACTTGAAATGGATTTGGAAATTTGTGAGGACAAAGCTCATTACCCCGTAGAACCCTGTGGAGAAGGGAGAACATTAAGGGAAATTTGTTGTTAGCATGATTGAATGACATGTGTTTGTGTCTGAACACCTGGTGTGATTGTGTGTGTTGTCTTTGGTTGTTGACTATGACTCGGTGTATGTTTAAAATTTGCCTTCTTGTTCATTTTGTTGATGTTCAAATCTTTTTAACTATTCGGTTATGTTATATTTCATGCCGAATAGATTAAATCTCCTCGCGATGTTCTCAATCTCATTATGGTGTTGAGCACATAAGGTCTCCATGTGTTCTAGTTGTTAACGTATCCTAGTGATATCATTTTGAATTGTGGTTACGTTGTTTTGCATTGCATATTTGAGGGCGTTTTGTATCGTAGTCTCATGCTTTTTGCACTGCAGAATAAATATGGGCTTTTGGGGCTTCAAGAATCAATGAGTCTATCGCTGATTGTGATGTGCTAACTGTTGTTTGACTTCTGGTAAATATCATATGAAAATGTGGACTTAGGATATTTTTACCAGGGCCTTATAGTGGGCGTTAAATGTTGTTACCTAGTTTGAGATTGAGATGTATGAGGTGGTGAATTCATGGTAAACAGGGTACTGATCTCTATGTTGATGGATTTTTTATCTTTAGTGATGAAAGTCGAGTGAAAGTCATTTCATAGGAGACTCTCCAACGCAAGCCAGTAACAATATAATAATCTCTTAATAATATTTGAATGAAAGTATTAATTAAGGAGAGAAGTACTTCTTGATATTGTATTTATAAACTTGTGACATGACGTGTAAGTAACCATTTTTTATTGTCACGGTCATGCTGATCTCTTATGATTATAGTCATGTTGAAATTATTATTTTCCAATATGAGAGAGATACAAAGATAACTGCACGTATTTATTATCCACTTCGTTGGTGAATATTAGCTGTTATGTGTTTATAGGACCGAGAAATACAAATAATAATAACTTTATCTTTATCTTAAAGTTTGGAAAATAGTTTTTTTTTTCAAGATTCAATAGTAAATCGTCCTACAAAATGTATCTTAAAAATAGAATATTGTTTTTGGTTATTCATGCATTAGCTTTTTTTTTTTTTTTCCAAGAGTGAGTTATTAAAATATGTGCTATTAAGAAGGATCTTCAAAGCAAGTACGTGGATCCCATCAATATTTATCATTGAAATTTCGTCTATATAAACCTAAAAATAACCACAAAAACAAATTAATAATTGAACCAAAATAAATGTATGTTTGACAGTATGTAGATATATAATCTAGGTACAAGCTTAGAAAGACATCGTGTCTTCTCAACTACCTCAATCAACAACCTGTGCCTAGGGTCAAGTTGAGTCCACAGTGCAACGCAAATTTCTTTGCCCCTTTCGATGAATACCGCGGCAGACTCCGCCAGCGAGATGTCACCGGAGGTGAGGGCCACCGAGAGCGACGGTGGTGGGCCCCGGCCCACGATCAAGCTCAACGTTTGGTACGGTTCCTCCCACCACGAAGTTCACCTCCCGGCCCAATCAACTTTCGGTTAGGTTCTCTTTTTCAATCAATGGTACCATATTAATATTATTATTTAATCACAAATTTAATAATTTATAGAGTTGGCTTTATTGGACTTGAATCTGTTGAGTTTGGTGTTCCAGGGGATATTTAGGGTCAGTCAAAAGAATTGGTAGTGAAGGGGGAAAAATTAGAAATTACTGGAATAGGGTTTGGTTTTCAAATGACACGTGTTGAAGAGACGTTAGTGGAGTTTGGGGAACATTAAATTGATAAATATGAGGGATATTTGGTCAAGATCCAACTTAATAAACTATTGAAGTTTAGCACGGAAAGGATTGAACTTTGTTACTGTAAAGTGGATTTCTTTCGTGTTAGTTAGCTAATGGAAGGTAATAAGAACATGTTTACTCATTTCATGTTGTGATAGCAGGAATGTTCTGAACCCAGTTTCTACTTTAAGTTGAAAAAATGTACTTTGATATGGTTAGTCTATTTATTTATCTGCATGGGAATGTTGATAGTGAATTATGAGAAGATAGTGAATTATAAGTTCTATAGTTGTAATTGTATTAGCTTTGGATGAGTGCAACTAAGTGAAGGTGAAATTATGATACTGAAATGAATTTCTGAACCAAGGAATACTGCTGCATTGTAATAGCTTCTTAAGAAAGAGTGAAATTGACTTGTCTTAATAGTGTGCTCTAGTAAGTACTGTAGGAATAGAATGCATTTTGTTTTGATTGATACATGCGTTTCTCTTATTTTGGGTTTTTAATAACAGGGGATGTCAAGAAACTGCTTGTCAATAAAACTGGTTTAGAGCCTGAACAGCAGCGACTTTTCTTCAGAGGAATAGAAAAGGGTGATAATCAGCATTTGCACCTCGAAGGTGTAAAGGACAAGTCAAAGATTTTTCTTTTGGAGGGAACTGCTAGCAAAGAGAGGAAAGCCGAGCAAACCAGAAAACAAAATGAAATGTCTAAAGCTTTTGAGGCTATTGCTGGTGTCAGAGCTGAGGTGGACAAGCTCTCAAATAGGGTGAGAATATATTTGAAGTATAAGTAAGTACTATGCTTATTATAGAAAAATGTCAATTGGAGAGTGAATTGTTGAATTATTTTAATTTTTCAGGTGACTGCCATAGAAGTATCTATGAATGCGGGGAATAAAGCTTCTGGGAAGGAGTTTCTTGTGTTGACAGAGTTGCTTATGAGTCAATTGCTAAAGCTGGACAGTATAGATGCTGAAGGTGAAGCAAAGTTGCAGAGAAAAGCTGAGGTAGTACTGATTTTGTTGCAAAGTTGAAATGTTAATTATTTGTTTGTTATATTCCTTTCTTTCCTCTTCTTCATGCAATCTCACGTATTGGTCACTTATACTTGATAACATCCCTCAAGTTTACTCTATAAATTATAAAGTAGTGCATGAAATCATGTGAAGTGTTTTTCACGAAGATGCATTGCATTTCAATGTCTCCCTAGTGAAAAAGTCGCGTTAATAAAAGAAGTCAAGAGAAAGTGAGTGTTATGATCTGTCATGTAACATTTTTCTTTATTGTAACCAGGAATGGCAACTATAAATACACTTGAAAGCCAAAACCTACGTAGTGACAACTTATACTTGTGTTATTTATCATCGGAGGAGATAAAGGAGATAGTTAGGAGTGACTTTGTGATGTAAAGCTTAATAGGTTGAGATGATCTTGATCAACTCAAGAGGTGTTTTACGGGAGAAACTCCATGATTTTAAAGCATTAGTGGTGGAAACATGTAAACTCATGGAGAAACCCATTTTGTTTGTATTAGTTTCAAAGGAAAAACAAGAACAAGTAAAGAAATGAAAACAAAAATGGATTTAGACTAAGAAATGGAGAAGAACACACCACCTTCAATTAAAGAACCAAAGAATGAGTGTAAGAAGAATCACCACTTGAGAAAACCTCTTAAGATAAGGACCAAGGTAGAGAACTCTCAAGACTCTCAAAGTGAACTCACAAAGGAAAATCTCATTTAATCATCAAGGGTAAGTTTACAAATGGAGGAGACTCTTTTTTTATAATAGAGGATTTCGTCCAAGGAGAGCAAAAGACAATAAAATTGAGTTAACCAGTAGACACTAGCATCAAATTGTCTACCCACTTTTGTCTTTGGAAAAGAGTTGTACAATTTTAAACTTTTCTATTAAACTTATCTTTCTAGAACTAACATGTTATTTCATCTCCAAGCTAATATAAAATATTTTTCTTCAATACTAGCCTCTGCAAGTTGGAACAACAACATCCACATAGCAGTTCCCTTAGAACAAAACATATACTCACAAAACTATTTCCATTCAATACAATGGATAAGTAAGTGTAAGCATGACTCTTCATTTATTCCAATTTTTATTCATTTTCTCCCTTTTTCTCTTTTAGAATGTTGGACATTTGAAGAAAATTTTGGCAAAGTGACATTCCTAAATCCTAAACACAAGACAAGGTGTCCCATTTCTTAAGATCCTACAATATTTCTTTGATTTCTTTCAACTCCAGCATGCCTTCCTTCAACCCCAAAATTTTCGCTCTCATTTCCGATTCCATCTCCCCTGTTCGCTGACAAACTTCTCTACTGCCACCATTCTCTTTTCTATCTTTTCTTCCTCCCTCTTTGTTTTTCAGATCCGACAGATCGAACCAAATTGTTAGGTTCCAAAAAGAAAAACTAAGTCTCCCTCACAAACACAACAAAAAGAAATAAAATTCTGTTTCATTCAAGCACGGTTCAGAATTCACAAAAGAATTACAAAGGAGTATAGCTCCTTTCACACAGGCTTGATCCTGTCAACTTTACACAACATATCCGCTACCCCTCCTCATAGCAGGTTGGTCTTTATTTAAAGACCCCCTTAACAACTAACTAACACCCTGTTTAAATTTTCTTCTGCGATACACCCTCCAAGTACTGTCCTTATTTTCCTGTCTAACAGATTCCCAGGTTACTACATGAGTATGGTTCTCGTCGGTTGACCTTCAGGTTGACTGGATAGGCAAGCTCCACTTCTAATTTGCCTTTTCTTGGTGCACTGGAACAACGCTTCGCTGAGACAGAGAGAGCTCTACCTGTTGATCACACTCCGACGATCAAGTCAGTGAGAGTATACAAAATAATAATCAATTTCAATCTCTAGTACTCAGAAACAACATACATTTACCGGGGGTCTCAAGTCCCTTTTATAGTTATTCCTCTAACTGCTTTCACTCACGAGAATATAATTTCTACTGAAAGCATAAAATAATAACAAAAGACCACCTGCCCACATGCACCTTTCATGTTTGGGTGCTAACAACAGGAAAATATTCTGTCCACGGACACCTTTACTCAATGCTAACAACAAAAGAGAATCTCGTGCACCTTTATTCTCGGGTGCTATCTACTTATTTAACAACTTTATATATTTAACCAACAACTTTATGCATATATTTAACTAACAACTTTGTGCATATATTCACATATAGTCTATTCTAATAGCTTAATATATATCGACATATATATTTAACTAATCAACTTTATATTAATATATGACCAAACTTATTATTTTTTTTTATTTTAATTATTCTCCGTTGGGCTTACCAACAAAACTTGGACCGAGGTCCCGACCATTCCTGTCCAATACAAGTACCATAGACACTCAGGAATCTTCCGCACATACAAGAGAATAGGACAATCGTTGCATTGGATGGGCATGAAGAAGGTTGTCACTGACTATGTCCACGCATGTGCGATGTGCCAGCAGAATAAATATCAAGCTTATTCGCCACAAGGACGACTTCAGCCACTACCGATTCCGAAAGCGGTTTGGGAGGAGTTAAGTATGGATTTCATTATCAGACTTCTCAAATCATGTGGGAAGGACGCAATTTTGGTGGTTGTAGATTGCCTAAGTAAGTATGGTCATTTTATTGCTCTTAAACACCCGTATTCAGCTAGAACTATTGCAGAGGTATTTGTGAAAGACATAGTGAGACTGTATGGTATTCCAAAGTCTATCGTAAGTGACAAAGATTCATCATTTCTATGTCTCTTTTGGAAAGAATTATTTAAGTTTCATGGAACGACGCTGAAGATGAGCATGACATATCACCCCGAAATCGACGGTCAAACAAAAGTTTTGAATAGAAACGCTAAAAACATATTTAAGGTGTTTTAGTTCAGAACAACCGAAGATGTGGGCGAATTTCCTTCCTTGGGCGGAGTATTGGTATAACACTAGTTTTTATGGGGCAACGAAATCTACACCCTTTGAAGTAGTGTATGGACAACCACCTCCATCTTTGACACATTTTGTTCAAAGAGAGGCTATGGTAGAAGTGGTGGAACAGGATTTAATGAATCGGGACGAGGCCCTAGCATAGCTTAAATTTCATCTAAGTAGGGTGTAGGATCAAATGTCCAATGTTGCCAACTGCCACACAAGACCATCTTCAATTGAAGTAGGGGATATGGTCTATTTAAAAATTCGGCCACATCGCCAACTATCGATGCCTAACCAACTGCATCCGAAGTTGGCAGCCAAATACTATGGTCCTTTTCCATTTGTAGCTGTGGTGGGTTCAGTGGCCTTTAAACTTCAACTACCAGTCCCAACTCGAATACCTCCGATGGTCCATGTGTCTCAACTCAAGCTGGCAATGGAGCCACACTAAGTTCAATTTGAGTTGCCTTAAGAGTTACAAGGACCGATAGGAAATTGTTATCAACAGAGATCTTAGATAGATGTGAATTATCCGGCCAAGGAGCATACATTCCACAAATCTTAATACAATGGAATGAGGGGGATAGGGACACGACGACATGGAAGGATGTGAAGATCATCCAGGAACAGTTTCTAGAATTTAAGCTTGAGGACAAGGTTGCTTTGTCTGAGGGTAGTAATGTTAGGACACAAAATAAGGAAAGGATTTGGAAGGTAGGTAGCGGTTAGTTGTTGGGCAGGGTTGGTCTTTAAATAAAGACCAACCGGGTTAGTGAAGGGGTTACTATTTTTTTTAATACAGTTTTGTAAACAGGAAAGTCCTGTGAAAAAGGAATAATCGTTTCCTTTGTGGATGTTCTGAGTGTAAAGTGCAGTAGCAATAATCTAGAGGTTATTCAGTAGTTTTTCTGTGTTCTTGGCTTATCTCTGGGTGCGTTTTCTTGGTTTGTAACATAATCATTGTAGGGCAAGCATTTTATATTCATTTCTGTTCTACAATGTTTCGTTTTATATGAAGTACTACTGGTTTTTCATCATTTGCATTTTAGACATTCCTTGACCTTGCTGATACATTATACATCTACCTCGGGTAGCAGTTTCTTTTTCATTCTGATCAAATTTCTTTATCCTGACTAGAAGTTCAATAAGTGGTAGAAATATCATCAGCGTTAGGGCTATGGTCAAGTTGGGACAGCTTAGTGAACAGTTGTCTGATCCAATTAATTGAGACTAGAACATGTGAGATGGATTTTGAGTTTCTTCAGCTAACCTGACTTGGTCCTACTGGGCCACTCTAGTTAGCTTGGATTTGGTTTTATGAATTTACTTTTTCAAATATTTTGTACAGAAATAAAATATTTTTTTAAAAGTGTAAATTATATTATTTATTATTGATCTTTTAAAAAAATATCATCTTAAAAGTAATAATAAATTTTAAAGAATATGAAAATAAAAAATAATGAGATTGGTTGAGCAATTGGTTTCCAAATATTCAAATACAAGACCATAGCCTCGTTAGATTGGGTTCAACAGTACGCTTTACACCCATTGAAACCATTCAGTTTTACCTTTACTATGGTTTGGATTAGTTTGATCTTAATTGACATCACTCCTAACTATGCTACCACAAGTGTCTAACTGTTTATTACTACGTGGAAATTTGAAAAGGTTATCATAACTATAATACCTGTAAAGTTGTGTGGAACTAAAGTGATGCGCAGTAAAATGTTAACTTGGGAATTACTTCAGTGTTAACCGAGATGAGGATATTACAATGGATGTATGGACATAGTAGAAAAGATAGGATTAGGAATTAATCCTTTAGAGAGAAAGGTGGGGGTTAGCTTAGGTGATTTAGGAGAAAAGCTGAAGAAGTCTTTCTCCGTCAGGATCTAATGTTTCCTATTAAATGTTAGTTATAATCTTTCTATTTTAAATTAGAATTTTGTGTATTCATTAGATTACCTATTATAGTAATAACTGTGCCATTATTGCTATTGAAGGCAGTAAAAATGTTTGAATATTTATATATGGTATGATGATCAATTAGGAAAGGCAGAAAAACAGAAATTCTGACTGTCTTGGTTAGGAGAGTAGATCAGATGGGGGTAACCTCACTGCTTTAGGGAAGACACCAAGAGGAACTACTGGCAAAACAATTAAGAAGTATTTAGATGTTAATGTATTGTCTTCAAATATGATTCACCGTAGAATACTGTGGTATTGATTTGTGGATGTAGCCGATCCCACCTTTGTATCTTGAAATTTAGTTTATTTATTCTGTCCATTTCAAGTGTATGTTTGTGATTGCTTATTGATGTTACATTCCTAACTTCAGTCTGACTTAGATCCCACATTGGAGAATGAGTATCTACACTATAACAAATGAGTTGTGCCTTGAAAGTTGAACCGGGAAATATGTTATTTGTCTGTTAACTTCTTTATCAACTACTTTTTAACCATTTCTTATTTGCTTAATGTCGGAAAATTTCCCCTTCCCATTTTGTTAATCATCTGTAGTAAATTGCACCATTTCTTCATATATTGCTTAAAACTGCAAAGACTTTTATTGGGGAGATGCAATATGGAGATATCTATATTTTGCACCAGCATTGCACTTATTACCATTGATGGACTGAAACAAGTTTACCACCATTGAATAGGTGCGTCGTGTGCAGACTTTAGTGGATAAATTAGATTCTCTAAAGGTAAGAAACTCCAATCCTTTTATCGACAGTAGCAATGCTGTCAAAGTAACAACCCAATGGGAAACCTTTGACTCGGGAATGGAAAGCTCGGATGCCCCATCAGATAGCTCACCTTCAACTAAAGTATCTCGAGATTGGGAGCGATTTGATTAGCTCAGAAATTGTTTTGGAACATTTAAGTTATAAACCTTGTATAACCTGCCCTTCACCTTTGTTCCGGATTCATTTTTTATGTTTGCTTGAACTCTTGGCGCAACGATAAGATCGTTGCTTTGTGATATGGTAGGCAGAAGTTTTAATAGCAGAAATATTCCGCTCAGGTAAAATTGCATCTGTTTAGTCTATCTCTTGCACTTGGTTTTAGGCGAAACATGTAAATCAAGTTGTATTCTTTATACTTGAATAATTTTATTGCTTCTTTGTATAAGTGTTTTTTTTTTGTTTTCTGTTCTTGAAAGTTTATGCTTTTATTGGTGGCGTTTATTTCAATTTTTTTAACAACTTTGTATTTCATTTTCTGCATTAGCTGCGCTGCCTCATAATATACTTGTTCATCAGCCACCTGCAAGATTAAACAATTTAATAACCTTTATTTCACTGACTAGTGTCCTTTGATCTACGGTGTTAGAATTTCGACTTCATCCTAATTCAATCTTATAAATTGGCTTAAAGTTATGGACACAAAGTCATGGTAAATACGGATTTGATATATAATTTGGTACTAGTTGATTTATTCCCGTTCAACATTCATAATTTCCCATTCAATATTCATAGAAATAAGAAACTTTGTCGATATTACTTTTTTCCGAAAGATTAAAATGTAAAAAGTACCCTAGGTTAAGTTGGTACGTACCAATATTACCTGCGTGTCTTTTGATGCTTTTTGTGTCTTTTGATCTTGTGTGTCCTAATTCCCAAATTATCTGGAAAATTTCTTCCAGCACCCTCATAAAACCACTATAATTTCTTCCTGAATTTTCATAATTCTGTAAATCCCAAAAGTATCCTTTTTAAAATGGATTGAGGATATAGTTGTTGGAGTTTAATGAAATTATTTGTGGTGTTTTTTGGCTTGGTGGTTCATTACAGTGGTGGTAGTGAGAAGTGGTTGATGATGGTGGTGGTAGTTTGTTGTGTTTTGTTTGTGGGTTAGTGTTTCATGCTTTTCTTTTTCAATTAATTCTGAATTGTGAAATATAAAAAGTTGATTTTTATACATTTGAGATTATGTAATTCAAAATACAAAATTATATTCTAGATTTTACAATTTACATATAATTTTATGTTTTGGATTGCACATTTTGAATTGCTTTTCTAAATTTGGGAATGTTATGTATTCTACAATTTATAATATAACATGATTCAGATGGTACAATTCCAATGATTTTTCTAGATCTGTGAATACCTTTCGGATTGTATAATTCATAATATGTTTACAAAAAAACACATTAAAAATTGTATAATCTGAAAGGTATTTTAAGATCCAGAATTACCTTCTATTTTGTACAATTCAGAGTGTGATTTGCTAGACGGTACAATTTAGAAAGTGTTTTTTTAAAATTTAGAATAGAAATTTGGAAATTATTTGAAATCTTCATTTATTAATTGATAAAATTATAATAAAGGTGTGTTATTAATCATTGTTTCTGGTAATTGTAGGGTAGTCATTATTGAATTATGGAGAAGGAATCTCAATGTTGGAGAAAATATTCTTAGAAATTTATAAGAACCCTAAACCCTAAGGGTTGTACAAAATGTAAAAAAATAGAATACAATATTTTTAAGCCTTGAATTTCTGGCTCGTATGATAACAATAACTCAAAATGCACTTTAGAAATCCTCATTGACACTCAAACAAAGGTTTCTAGACCTCCTCCTTGAGCATGAGATGATAGCTACAAGCTTCTGACCTTTACCGTAGTTAAGTTAGCTTAACTATGTTTACGGTAGTTTAAGGTGTTGAATCAAGTGTGTTCAAGCTTTGAAGAATCCAAACCCTTTGAAGGTTGATGAAAGGCTGGATGTGCTTGCTGTTGCTGAGCTGTCTTTAGATAGGATCTGGGGTAGATTTTATGTGTAAATCCACTCTTGATTGAATCCAAAGCATAAGCATTCTCAAACCTTTTAATTGAAATCTGTTTTTCAAACTAAGTGAAAAACAACCTGTTGTTTTGTCGAAACAACCGATTGTTTTATACTTAGGTGATTTTAAAAGGTTGAAAACTGTTTTTGATGGTTGACTTGTTGTCAAACCAAAACAACCGATTGATTCGTGAAAACAACCGATTGTTTGTTTTGGGACCATAACAGAAAGCTGTTTTGTGCTTTGACTGAGCATTAAATGATTTTATAACTGTATACGCTCCAATTTTAAATGCTTTGACCAATCTTTAATTGCAATAAATAGTTTGTTAAGATTGTGTAACAAACAACTTTGCTTTAATCATAGAAAAACAAATTTGAGTTTTTTCACTGAATGAGCTTTTGAAGAGTTGAGAATTGCTTAGAGATTGTATTGATCAGAAAGTGTGATATAGGATTTTCATCTTGTATTGATTTCAGATCTGTTCTGTAACAAGTGTAATCCTTTATACTTTGAAAGAAACTTTGTGTGTATAGCTGAGAAGTGCTGTGTGTTCTTGAGGTTGTCAAGATCAACATTCTTAGTGGTGTTGTGCTGAAGCCAAAGGAAGTGTATGTCTTGAGGGGATCAAGGTCACTTCTTTGGTGGTGTTGTAAGTAATCTAGGGTTGATTGCTTAGTGGATTCCCCAGTGGTTTCTGGGAAGACTGGATGTAGCTCATGGTTAAGAGTGAACCAGTATAAACCTGTGTGTTCAATCTCTCTATCCTTTAACTCTTTAATTTCAGTTTTATATTTGTGAATTGGTATAAACAACTGATTGTTTCTGCGAAACAACCGATTGTTTTTCTGGTGTTGTGCTTATTTGCTTTGTGTTTTGGCAAATTGATTTCTTAATCAAGTTATTCTCGAAGTAATTTCATTATAGGCTTAAAAGTTTGCGAAAACCCTCTATAAACCATTCACCCCCCCTCCCCCCCCCCCCCCCCCCCCCCCCTCCCCTCTAGCTCTAGTTTAAAGCCATACATTCTAACATAAGGGACACAACAACTTCATCTTGAGAGCCTATAAATAAATGACTCATGGTTTGTAAATTCATATTTGGGTGATAAATGAATTGTGGTTATGAATTTTCAGCACATTCTCTCCCAATCTCTCTCTGCTAGAGCCTAATGAAAGTTCAAGGATGTTGGCCTAACCTTATTCTTGACCTTGCACCTAATCTTATGCCACTCTTCACCTTTTTCTCCTTGATTTGGTGCATCAAAATCCTCATTACTTTCGTTGCTCATTCATATTCCAAACAAAAGCTAGAACGAATTGTGATGGCAAAGGCCTTAGCTCAAGATCAACCACTAGATCTATGGCAAGAAGGATACAAGAAGATTGAGACTCTACTACTAATGACAGAGACACTCTCTTATACATGTTAAAAAATGGCATAACGTAGTGTATATTCCTAGAGTAGGAACTTAATTTTCTTGCTTAAAAGTAGAGTATGAAATTTACTTGTAATATTTCTTTAATTAAATTAGGGTTATGATTAGGCATCTAAAACCTACCCAGGGTGTATTTGGGCTTAATTGCAGCCCATATTAAACCCTAGCTCGGTCATTAGACCTAATTAGGTCACATGGAGCACATTTGAGCATGCTTGCCTTGTGACTTTAATTAGGCCCCTATTTTCAAACCATTTAGCATTTGAATTTCCTTTTCGTTTTGTAACCTTTGATCGACCTCTTACACCTATATAAGGAGAAGCTTGGCTCATGTTTTTCAAGATCAATTTTATGAGTGTTATGTTGCCAATTTTGCAAGCTTATGCACTCCTTTGTCTAAACCTCTTTAGGATAGACACCTTGGTCTTCTTTTTCACCTCTCTAAGGGATATGGTCGAACCAATCACTCTCTTACTTTTCATGCAACTACAAGGAATCCATAACTCCAATGGAGACATCCTTGACCCATCTCTTCCAATAGCTTCCGCAAATCCCCTTCAAAATTCAAGAAAAAAAAATCAACCAGATGAGAGGAACCTATCATTTAGTATTTGGTTCTTCAAGAGATAAGTGTCTTCTCTTTCATTTTTTGTTCTTTATTGTCTTGAATTTTATTTTATACGATGTTCTTTTCTATTTCAATCGGTTTAAATTATTGATGTTCTTGAACCGTACATTTTAGATTTTGTAGGTTTCAATTTGAGTACACAATTTGCTTTTTCATTTTATTAGAGTCTTATTGCAATTTCATTTGGTGCATTTAAATTTTGGTTGAGTCATTTTAATTTTTGAATAACGTTCAAGTAATGTCAAGTCATGTTTTTCCTACAATGTCATTAAATCTGTGTGGTGCCTCTTCTTATTGATTTTGGTCGTTTGCTTTAATTTGAGTCTAAATACTATTCTCAATTTGAGCTTTGGTGCATTTTAATATTTTAGATTTAAGTTCTATACTTGTTTGTTCCATACAAGTTTCAATTTCACCAAATTCTATTGTGTCTTTGAGTTTTCAATTATGTTTTTAATTTCAATTAGGATTCCTCTGTTTTCCAGATTTTTGTGTTGACTGAAAAAGTTTATCATAATTTGATTTGTTGATGAAAAAGTATCAAAATATGTAATTTAAATATTTAGAACAAATCCAAATGTTCAGAATATATCTAAAACGGAATAGATGTATCTAGGGATTAGTCAGTTCACAAAAAATTATCCCTAGATATACAATACAAATGTCATGATATTTGATTGAAAAATAAATTAAAAATGAAACTAATCTTCTATTCTAACTTTAAAAAAGACCTAACGTTAGGGATTTCTCAATAGGTAATGTTGCTCCAATACCTAAGAGGTGTTGAAAAAAATGAAAAAAATAATTACATTAAAATCCAAAATAGAAAAAAGATGGAAAATGAAAAATGGACAGTGTAAAAAATATTTGGCTTTAAAAATTTGAATTGAGCAGCGAATTTGAAAATAATTGTTCTCGCCGGTTGACCTGGTCACCGGTTGACTTCAAAGGCAAGCGGTGGCTCCTTCTATTTCTGGTGGATTCCGTGCTTTCTCTTGGATGCTAGAAAGCTACTCCGTTGAAACAGAGGGGCCCCTACCTATTGATTGCATTTCGACGATCAAGTCAGTTCAAGGCTTATAGAAACAATAAGTAAGTAAGCAATTTCAGTGTTAGAAACGGTGTACCTTTACCAGGGATCTCAACTCCCTTTCATAGACTGCCTTTAGGTTACCTCATTGTAACAACCCTTCTCTTATTAGAGCCTTATCTATAGTAAAATTAGGTTTTCCGGAGGACATTCTGTTGTTACATAATCTTAGCACAACAACCACACAAATTCTTCCTCTTTGGAGTGCAAATCTTAACATCATGGCCGCCAGGGTACCAACTCATGTACCAGCATCACAGGGCCTATCTGTTGCTGTAAGTGCCCTAGTCCTTACGTAGAATGCATGCAGCTTTCCCATGAAAACCCTAGCGCTCTTGGGCCTTGGCATCTTCAGGGGATATTTACTTGTGCTAGACCCGAATGTACTATACACACCACATGCACTTTCTTACTGACTAGGCCTTTCATACATATACGAGTTTCAACACACGCATCTCTGGGGGCCCACTTGTGTGGCCCACTATCTCGACCAGACCACCGAGCCGACCTGCTCCACAAGTGCCGATGTCCAATGCCTGATGGAGATGTCCGATGTCTAGTCCAGTACAATAATATTGCAATTAATTGGCGCATTTTTTGTGAATTTCCAACGCCAATATTAAGCTTATTCATTGAAATTTCAGTGGTTAAAATTTTAAAGTCTAATTTCAAATGTTCTATTCAGCATAAATTCGACAAGTTAAGAAAATTTTCATACAAAATTTTGTTGTGCATTTTTGGTTTTCTTCATCTAATTCTAGAACCTTTCTTTAGGATTCCATTTGTATGCTATCATTTCTTGTGAACCTTAATTTTTTTCTTGTCAATTTCTTCATTAATCATTTGAAGTCATGTCTATTATAAACTCTCTTTGAAATTGTCCTTATTTTAAATTGAGCTTTTATTGCTTTAAATTTGTTGACCTCTATTTTGTGGAAGTGACTGAATTACATTTGGTGAGTTGCAGAGCTGAAAATTTTGGTGCAAGCTACATCACTAAAGAGGTGAAATTCGGACACCATAGGTTGACTATCCTAAGGAGGTAAAGCACAAGAGAAACAATCTAAAAGTTACACAAAACACAAGACAATAGGAGAAACTTCGTGGAGTGCATACAATAAGCCAATTTAATTTTTTAGTGCATAAAATTGTTGACCTAATGTCATTATATTTCTTTTGAGTTGTAATTTGTCAAACTTGTTTACTTAGTGGATTAATTTTTGCATAGTTCGGTGAGTGTGTCTTCAAGGTCTAAGGTGCCAAGAAGTCTCACCTAAGAAATTGTCTAGTTTAAAGTTTTCTAGATAGAAATTTCAACTGTTTTTATTGTTTTCATATTTTTAAGTATTTTCATTTTTGGACGTGCTCTTAGTAATTTGCTTAAAGAAAGGGTTGTGAAGTTTTATGGGATAGTCTCTGGTTAGGAAAGACTTGGTACTTAAGTGATCCTAGTGATCAACCTCCCTTTCTTGGGAAATTACGTACTTCACTAAACCTATTTTTCTCTTTGGGAATTGCTTCTATCACCAACTTTAACATGTCTAAACATACTTCCAATCTTAGTGAAAGTGATTTGAGCTCTATTAAATCTCTTTTGAAACAAATGGCTAGAGATATTCAATCATTTACAATAAGACAATTACAACATGAGAATCCATTTTTTGGAGAAAAAAAAGAAAAAGATTTTCATCTTGCAATTCTAGAGGAAAAGTTGAAACTTGTTAAAGAAAGAGATGAATATATAAGAAATCATAAAAAGTCTCACTCATCTAGTTCTAGGTCTAGTGACTCTCACGTTGAGGAAGAGAGTCTTAGAAGTAATGATTACTATCAACCTACACCTAGGAGAACTAGAAGAGAAAGCCAACTAATTGAAACTAGGGTTGACCTGCCTTCTTTCTATGGTAAGGAAATGTTGAGGTATACTTAGATTGGGAAATGAAAGTAGAACAAATTTTTTCCTGCCACCATGTGAGTGAAGAAAGGAAGGTACCTCTAACCACTGTAAGCTTTCAATCAAATGCTATGTATTGGTGGACTGCCCTAGAGAGAGAGTGAGACACATCTCTACAAGGACTGTCCCATTATCTATTGGAATTATCTTAGGAGAGCCTTGAGACGTTGCCATATTCCTTTATATTACAATAGGGAGTTGATGGAAAGCTCCAAAGACTCCAACAAAAGAATATGAGTGTAGAGGAGTATAGGCAGAAGATAGAACTTTACATGATGCGAGCCTCTATTAAGGAGGAAGAAACCACCACCATATCTAGGTTTCTTAGTGGACCCAGTCTTGTGATAAGAGACAAAGTAGAACTTTTGCCCTACAGGGAATTGAATGACTTGATCCAACTTCGCATAAAAGTTGAGCAACAAAATTTGTGAAACTCCCAAAAACTTAGAAAGATGGAAAGATATGCAAACCTCACACACTCGCACTAGAGATATACGATGTCTTAAATGTCTTGGTAGAGGCTACATAGTATCCCAATGTCCTAATAGGAGAACCATGATCCTAAGGGGGAAAGATGAGTATAGTAGCCAAGATGATGAGTCTTGTAAGGAGGAAGAGAAAGAAAAGAGTGAGGGGGCATATCCCTGTGAGGGGGAATTATTGATGATTAAAAGAATCCTCAACAATAAACCTTGTGTGAAGCATGAACAAAAAGAGATAATATCTTTCATACAAGATGTAAAATTTTAGAAAATACTTGTTCTCTCATTGTGGATAGTGGTTCTTGCTGCAATTGTTGTAGCATTAGGTTGGTTGAAAAGCTTGATCTACAATTTATACCCTACCCCATACTACCATAAATTGCAATGGCTGAATGAAGATGGGGATTTAACTAGAGATAAGTAGGGAAAAGTCAATCTTTCTGCGGGGAACTACAAAGATAATGTTTTATGTGATGTAGTCCCCATGGAAGTCTGCCATATCTTATTGGGAATGCCATGGCAATTTCATAAGAAAACCACTCAAAATTTTCTTACCAATGAGATTACTTTTACCCATAAAGATAAAAAGTTTGTACTTTATCCTTTATCACCCTCATAAGTGGTAGATGACCAAGTACAAATGAAAATAAAAAGAGAAAATGAGAAGACAAAAATCTCAAAAATCAAAGGATAGTTCTTAGGGACTGTACCGTCCCGTATCCGGGCGTTGACTAAGTCAAAGTCAAAGTCAACGGCTGGAGAGTCAAAGTCAACGCAAGGCGTCGCCTAGGTGGAGAGACGCCAAGAGGAAGCGTCGCCAAGGCAAGGCGTCGCCTAGGTCAAGGCGTCGCCCAACCAGGGCGTCGCCAGATCAAACAGTGCTAAAGCAAGGCGATCACGGTGTGGTTCCTCGATACCCATGGGTAGGAAAGACCATGGAGGGAGCGACGCCGTGGGAAGGCCTCAGGTCCTGATAACCCGGGGCAGTGATAAAGAGAAGGAAAAGGTGGCTTCAAGGCCATAGCAATAGTACCAGTGTAGGGCAGCCTGACTCGTGAAGTGCTCCTCCCGCCCCAGAGACGCCTGTGGGGCAGATACAACTCAAGAGGAAAGTCACGCCCAGGGCAACCGGGTGCAGAGTACAAAAGGAAGGCAGATACGCTCTCAAAGTAAGTGGCTAGATACTTGCGGGCATGAGTTGGCACCCAAAAAGTCACCCCTAGCGCAGTAGCACTCCCAGGTAGGAGGACTCACACGTAGAAACGTCCCCAGATGGACAGAAACGCCCCCAGATGGGGTCACGGCGTCGTGAGGCCCTCCACGTGTACAAATGCCATGTCAGAATGGAAACACCCTTTAGTCAGGTGCCAGGTAATTAAAAGTCATTCAATACAGTTTCCCTTTCGAGCATTCAAGTACTATAATGGCTCCCAAGCGTTTCAACGTCTTAAATGCGCTACGTTTTCTAATTAAACGCTTTAATGAGTGCGTTACGTTTGTGATTAAAAGCGCTTTAAGGCGCTTTAAATGCTTGGGTAGTTTAAATAGCGCAGAGAATGTTGGAAAAAGGGTTGGAACTTTCGGCAAATTTACCAGAGAACTCTCTAGTCGCTTGCTCGTGCTTGAAGGTTATGTACAAGTGACTGGGGAATATTTTTGCCTGAAGAAGACAACACACACACATATACACAGTTCTTTTACCACCTTCAGAGTGCCATACGCGGTGCTCAGAGACGTAGGTGGACAATTTTGGTGTTTCTTGCTGGCTGACTTGAGCGTCGGAGTGCACACGGCCGCTAGGGCGCCTTTTTGTCCTCTTTTTTGCAGGAATCCACAGGCAACGAGGGGAAGGAGTCCCTAGCTGACGGTTGAGGCCGCGCACGAAGACGTCCCGGTCAACCGGACGGAACATTTGGCGCCCACCGTGGGGCCGATATAAAACATCAGTCCCATCACAAGTGCGAGAAAATCTACCAAGTTACAGTAACGTTGAAGGAGGTTGGAGTGACAATGGCCCCCACCAGACGAAGCACAGCACGCGCAGCCCCAGCAGAACTATCCATGCAGCAGGTCCTGGAAATAATGAGGGGGCTGCAGCAGGACATGGCGGATTCGAAAATGGAGCAGGAACGCATGCAGGCAGACCTTGATGCCTCGCATGAGAGGAACGAAGAGCTCCACCGTGTGAATGAGGAGTTGCGCCAGGGCCTGAGAAACGATCGGAGGCGGCCTGGGCATGACGAGATGGAGAACCATTCCCCACCAAGGGAGTTTTCCACTCCTTTCTCACAGGAGATCCTAGACGCAGCGATCCCGAACACGTTCGCGGGACCCAAGGTGATCTTCACCGGGATGGAGGACCCAGATACGCACCTTGCTGCATTTCACACTCAGATGGTCCTGATAGGCGGTTCTGATGCTGCCAAGTGCAAGCTCTTCATGAGCACCCTGACCGGGATGGCTATGGATTGGTTCATTAGCCTCCCAGAGGGTCATATCACATCTTTCCGTCAATTGTCGCGATTGTTCAGGGAACAGTACTTAGCCAACAAGGCCCCGCCGCCGGTCTCCTACGATCTGTTTGATGTGAAGCAGTATCAGAGGGAGACCCTGAAGGAGTATATAATCGCTTCGGGGCCCAGGTCGTGAAGGTTGGTACAACAGAGGAGCCTATGATCGTGTACGCATTTGTGAAAGGCGTATGCCCCGGCCCCTTTTGATGAGAATCAAATAAAGGAGGCTTTTATTAATGGAGGAAGAGGACATCCACCCTCACATTTGAAGTTCTTCCTTCTAGTCTTCTCAAAATTAAAAGAAGAAATAAAATAAAGATGAGGCCCAAGCCCAAAGCCCAAGCCCAAGCCCAAGAAGGCCAAAGCCCAAAGAGCCCAAGTCCATCCCATGAGGGGCAAGGCCAAGCTTTGAAATACTCTTGTATAGTTTTAGGAGGTTTGGTTATTAAATAAAGGTGTGTGAAAATGTAAAATAAAGTCACATTGTCCATGTGACTTAGGAGAGTGGTGTAGGTGTAGTTTTTGGGAGGTGTCATAGTAGAAAAAGGTCACACCTCCCATGTGACTTGTTTTTGGTGGGAATTTCAAATGAGTTTATTTGAAATTTCCCACCTATTTTTCAGCACCTTAGGCTATAAATAGAGGTGCTTCCTTTGTAAAATTGAGATTGGAATTAATCTAAGAAAACTCTACTCAAATTTTGAGTGACCTTTGGAGAGCTTTTGGAGCCTTCTTCTCTAGTCTTATCTTGATGGATCAATGGAGTCCTCAAGTGGCGACATCACTCTTATCTAGGAGCATTCCACACTTCTAGTGGCGAGATCATCCAACATCCTTCCATCTTCATGAGCACTCTCTTCTCCTTCCTTTCTTCTCTTTCAATTGTTCATGTTGTCTTGTGTTTTGAGTTGTTTTAGTTTCGGTTCTTCCATTTTCCAGCACCTATATTCTGTTTTGGTTTTCTAAATTCTGTTCGGTACATTTGTTTGTGTTTTAATTCTGTTCGGTCTTCTCTTTTATAATTCCTTTGTTGATTCAATTTGACAATATTTGGTTCATCCAAATGAGTTTGGGAATTGGTACTTGTTTTGGTGAGTTCTTGACTTAGAACCATGATCCAACTTCTAAGAAAGTGCCTCTTTATTTTCCAGCTCAAGGTGATTCCTCAAAGTGTCAAGAATCTTGTTCTATGTGGCTATTGGAATCACATCATGTGGTATCATGAGTCTTAGGTTCATTCTTGTTTAATTGTTGAGTTGTGTGCACTTTATTTCAAGAGCTCTTTAATTTTCTTGCAATTTAAGTTTCTGTTTTAGAATTTTAATTGAGTATTCTTGCTGTTTTTCTTTTACACCAAGTGCTTGTGAAAAGGTTTATGGCACTCATAATTCTTATGAGTATGGTTGCTCTTTTGGAATGGCATTATCCTTCCTAGAGTTTACCTTAAGCTTCCTTTCACTTGTTAAAATTTGTGATGTGTCTTTTAATTTTGTAATCATGTCAAGTTTTGTCTTAGTCATGTTATTCCATATTTGTCATTACTTCTAGTAGTACTTTTATTGTTTTGATTGTTTCTTGCTTTGGTGTCATATAATTTTCTGAATTGATGTTGATCCTTTGTGCATTTTCTTTTTAGAATTGAGTTCATACTTGTATTCTAGACCTATACAAGTTCCAATACATCATTTTCCATTATGTCTTTGCTAGTACATAATCCTGTTTTTTATTCCTATTAGGATTCCTCTGTTTCTGAAAAAAGTGCTTACTGTTTTTCCTTATTGCAATTGATTTACTCACTGGAAAATTATGAAATTCTGGATTTGTGATATTCTAAGTGTTAGAAAAGAGTAGAAAAAAGAATCATTCAAAAATTCAAAGTACACAAAAAATGATAAATAAAATAAAAAAGTGTACAATTCTGCCGAAAAGAATACGGTAATCTGGCAGCGATTTTGAAAAATTTATTTCTCTCAATTGGCTTACTGTTTTTAATTGATTCCAGTGCCATTATTGAGTTAACATCTTGAAGTTTCTGTGGTTTAAATTTCATAATCCAGTTCGCTCTACATCATTCCAGTTAAATCAGTGAATATCAAGCACAGTTTGCTTTTTAAAAAAAAAAAAAATTCCAGTAGCTAATTTTTTTGTTTTCTTCATCTACTCTAGTGCTTTTCCTTAAGTATTCTTTTGTGTGCCTATTTTTCTCATTGAGTTCTTTATTTTATTGATTGTCTTTCATTCTTACTCTTTGAGTTTGTATTACATATAGTATTCCTTTTGCAATTACCTTTCCTTGCTTATACCTTTTCTTGTTTGTCTTTATTGTTTCATTGGTTTTGTGGTGGTTGCTTTTGAGATTGGTGTGCTTGCTTTGACATCTTTCATTTGAGGATTCCAAGGCCTCAAGATCAGATTGGTGCAAGGACATTATTTCTTTGAGAGTGACCTCTTTTTTCTGCCTCCATTCACTTTGGCAATTTCATTGCCAAGCTCACTGTTTTTGCTAATTTTGTTTCTTAACTTGTTTGCTGTTTTTGTGTGTTTGCTGTTTTTTATTTGCAAAATGGCTGGCTATTCAAGTGGTGCATCTTACAAACAGCATTCTCCTTCCAAAGCTTCAGTCCTTGGTGAAGAAGAACATAGAAGAAGGAGGCATCACCATCATTCTCATGAAGAGAGCTATAACCGTGACCAAAGATATCACCAAGTGTTCAACATTGCTTGTAAAAAAGTCCCTAGTTTTAATGGTGATAGTGATCCTAATGTGTATTTAGAATGGGAGACTAAGGTTGACCATTATTTTCATGTGTATAAGGTCCAAGATGACCAAAAACTTAGATTAGTTTCTTTATCCTTTTTGGGCTATGCCAAAGAATGGTGGCATAAAATTGTAATGGACATTATGTATCGCAAGAAACCTCCCGTGGTTTCTTGGAATGCTTTGAAAGAGTGTATGCGCGCGAGGTTTGTTCCTCCTTCTAGGAAGGAACACTTGTTGAAGTTCCAAAGGCTTCCTCAAGGACATAGGATGGTAGAAGAATACTTTAAAGATTTTGAAACAACTTTGACTAAAATGAATATGCATGCTAATGAAGAGTCAAAGATTAAATGGTTTGTACGTGGTTTGAAAAGAGATATTAGAGATTTTGTAGAATTAAAAGAATATTCTTCTTTAAAGAGCGTGTTTCGCAAAGCCATCAAGGTAGAATCATATCTTTTGAACAAAACTTTCAAAAATACTCATGATGATGATTTCTACAACTCTTCTAGGAAGGATGCAAACAAAATTTCTCCTTCCAATTTTTCCAAACAAACCATGTTTCCAAACAAAGTTTCTACTACAAATCTTTCTACTCCTAAGTCACCTACCAAAACTTCAAATATCAAATGTTTTAAATGTTTAGGTTTTGGGCACATAGCTCTTCATTGTCCACAAAAGCAAATCTTAAAGATCAACAAGGTAAAACAAGACCTAACTCATCCACCTACCACAAGTAAACAAGAAAAAGACAAAGAAGGCCAAGTTGACATGGGTCTTATCCTTTCACCTCCAAGGTGTTTTCCTTCCTTATCTTTTTCATTACCCAAGGTTCCTATTTCACCACCATCTTGGTTAAAAAATGTTAGGGATGATTTGTTCATACCTCCTAATGGTTGTCACCATTTAAGAGGTCTTTTTCCAAAACATCACATCATTCCCAAACAAATTTTTCCAACTTGGTCGATTTATAGAACCTCCTTTTCTGAAATCCCATTATTTACAAATGCTAAGTCATGTTTACATTTTTCTTCCACTTTTAATTGTAAAACTAAACTGACTTTGTTATATGCAGGGATTCAGAATTCGTGGACGAATTCTCTCCAACTCGAGGAGTATGATGAGAATCAAATAAAGGAGGCTTTTATTAATGGAGGAAGAGGACATCCACCCTCACATTTGAAGTTCTTCCTTCTAGTCTTCTCAAAATTAAAAGAAGAAATAAAATAAAGATGAGGCCCAAGCCCAAAGCCCAAGCCCAAGCCCAAGAAGGCCAAAGCCCAAAGAGCCCAAGTCCATCCCATGAGGGGCAAGGCCAAGCTTTGAAATACTCTTGTATAGTTTTAGGAGGTTTGGTTATTAAATAAAGGTGTGTGAAAATGTAAAATAAAGTCACATTGTCCATGTGACTTAGGAGAGTGGTGTAGGTGTAGTTTTTGGGAGGTGTCATAGTAGAAAAAGGTCACACCTCCCATGTGACTTGTTTTTGGTGGGAATTTCAAATGAGTTTATTTGAAATTTCCCACCTATTTTTCAGCACCTTAGGCTATAAATAGAGGTGCTTCCTTTGTAAAATTGAGATTGGAATTAATCTAAGAAAACTCTACTCAAATTTTGAGTGACCTTTGGAGAGCTTTTGGAGCCTTCTTCTCTAGTCTTATCTTGATGGATCAATGGAGTCCTCAAGTGGCGACATCACTCTTATCTAGGAGCATTCCACACTTCTAGTGGCGAGATCATCCAACATCCTTCCATCTTCATGAGCACTCTCTTCTCCTTCCTTTCTTCTCTTTCAATTGTTCATGTTGTCTTGTGTTCTTGAGTTTTTTTGGTTCGGTTTTTCTGTTTTTCCAGCACCTATGTTCTGTTCTTGCCTTTTAATTTCAATTCTGTTTGGTTCCTTTTAGTTTCTCTTCTTTTTTGGTTCAATTTGACTAAAATTGGTTCATCCAAATGAGTTTGGGATTTGGTACTAGTTTTTGGTGAGTTCTTGTCTTAGAACAAATGATCCAACTCTAAGAAAAGTGCCTCTATAATGTCCAACTCAAGGTGATTCCTAAGAAGGTCAAGAACCTTTCTCTATGTGGCTAGTGGAATCACATCACCTTTGGAGAATCTATTATCCGCAACCGCCCTAGGACTTTCGCTGAACTACGGCGTAGGGCGGTAGAGCATATTGCTTCAGAAGGGGAGGTATGTGTGAAGCGCACCAGCGCCGTGCCCTCACGCCCGAGGGGATCAGCGCGAGCTCAACCCGTCAGGGTCAATGAGACCACGACGGGGAGAAAGAAGCCAGAGGCGAGACGCCCCTACGAGGCTAGAAAGCCCCAGTCCCGGGGTCCAGCAGGAGGCGAACGCCCCGCCAGAGAAAGAGCGAGACCGGCGAGGTACAACTTCGTGGTTGAGTTGAAGGATTTAATCGCCGTGCCTAACATAGCTGAGAGGCTGAGGCGACCGGCGAAGACCGACAAGGTGTTAGGGCCCCGTAAAGACTCTTGGTGCGAATTCCACGAGGCTTTCGGGCACCACATCGATAATTGCCTGTCGTTGGGCTACCAGCTAGATGAGCTGGTGAGGACTGGGTTTTTGAAGGACTATGTCGCAGATCCCACAACGACCGCCACCTTGCCGCTGCCGGCAGATGAACCAGCACACGAGATGCCTGTGCTTGGCGAGGTCCACACCATTGCTGGAGGTTTTTTCGGCGGAGGACCCACCGCCTCCCAGCGAAAGAAATACGCGAGGGGGGTGAATTCAATCGAAGAGAGGCTCTCGGGGGAGCCATGGGAGTCAGATATTGTGTTAACAAGAAGAGACCTCCGAGATGTGGTACCCCACGACAACGACCCCGTTGTCATCTCAGTCGTCACAGCCAGAAGGAAGGTGCACAGAGTGCTGGTAGACCAAGGAAGTTCGGCAGATGTCATGTTTTTGTCGACCTTTAATAAGTTACGGCTGTCCCCCGATCTGTTGAGTCCCTATACTGGGTGCTTGTATGGGTTCGGGGATAACCAGGTAGAAGTCCGGGGGTACCTGGAGTTGAGGACCACGTTCACAGACGGAGAGGCCTCCCGTACCGAGAGCATCCGATACCTCGTCGTGAACGCTAATTCTGCCTACAATATTTTGCTGGGCAGACCGGCGTTAAACCGTCTGAGCGCGGTGTCCTCCACCCGTCACATGAAGATGAAACTGCCGGACCTCAGTGGCCAGGTGATAGTCATCAGGTCAGACCAGGAGGAGGCAAGGAAATGCTACGAGAACAGCCTAAAAACGAAGAGAGGCGTGTTCATGGTGTATGAACGTCCGCCCGGCGCGGACACGACGATGGTTGAGGCGACGCCCGCTGGGCTGACGCCTGAAGAGGCCATAGCGGAGAGGGCGATGCCCGAAGCAGATGTGCCAATGGAGGAAGGCCCTGACGACGCGGCGCCCGTGGAAGAGGCGACGCCCGTGGAAGAGGCGGCGCCCGTCGAAGATGATAGCAGGGAGCAGCCTGCGGCTAACGCCGTAGAAAGGGAGATTGGCGGCAAGACTTTCAAGTTAGGAAGTTCGCTAAGCCCAGAAGAACAGGAAGGGGTGGCAGAAGTGATTTCACGCCACCTGGATGCCTTCGCATGGTCCGCCTCGGATATGCCAGGCATCGACCCCGATTTCCTGTGTCACCACCTTAGCATGGACGCCACGGTCCGCCCCGTGTGTCAGAGAAGGAGAAAGTTCAATGAGGAACGACAACAGGTGGTGAAAGACGAAACGCAGAAGTTGCTGAGTGTTGGCCACATCAAGGAGATTCAGTACCCTGAGTGGCTCGCCAACGTCGTCTTGGTGAAAAAGGCGAACGGAAAGTGGAGGATGTGTGTTGACTTCACGGACCTGAACAAGGCATGCCCAAAGGACTTGTATCCGCTACCCAGCATCGACGCCTTGGTAGATAGTGCGTCCGGCAGCAAGGTGCTAAGTTTCCTGGACGCCTTTTCAGGGTACAACCTAATGTAGATGCACCCAAGAGACGAGAGCAAGACTGCATTCATGACTGAGACATGCAGTTACTGCTATAAGGTGATGCCCTTCGGGCTGAAAAATGCGGGCGCCACGTACTAGAGGCTAATGGACAAGGTCCTGGCGCCAATGCTTGGGAAGAATGTGTACGCTTATGTAGACGACATGGTGGTGGCGTCGCAGAATAGGGTGCAGCACATGGCAGACCTGGAGGAGTTGTTCAACACAATATCCAATTACCGCCTCAAGTTGAACCCCGAGAAGTGTGTTTTCGGGGTAGAGGCCGGTAAGTTCTTGGGTTTTTTGCTCACCGAGAGGGGGATAGAGGCGAACCCCGACAAATGTGCGGCTATTATCGCCATGCGGAGCCCGACGTCAGTGAAGGAGGTGCAACAGCTGACAGGGCGGATGGCGGCGCTCTCGAGGTTTGTTTCCGCCGGAGGAGAGAAGGGGCACCCGCACTTCCAGTGCCTCAAGAGAAACAGTCGCTTTGCATGGACTGATGAATGCGAAGCGGCTTTCATTAAGCTGAAGGAGTACCTAGCGACGCCACCAGTCCTCTGCAAGCCGGTATCGGGCGTGCCTCTCCGGTTGTATTTTACTGTAACGGAGCGGGCCATCAGTTTTGTGTTGGTCCAAGAGCAGGACCAGAGTCAGAAGCCCATCTACTTCGTAAGCAAGGCCTTACAGGGGGCTGAGACGAGGTACCAAGCACTAGAGAAGGCGGCGCTGACGGTAGTGTTCTCTGCTAGGAGGCTCCGTCATTACTTCCACAGCTTTACGGTGGTGGTGATGACCAATCTCCCTATACAGAAAGTGCTGCAGAAACCTGATGTGGCAGGAAGAATGGTACGCTGGGCAGTGGAACTGTCAGAATTCGACATCCAGTACGAGCCTAGAGGATCTATCAAAGGGCAGGTGTACGCAGATTTTGTAGCAGAACTTTCGCCCGGAGGTGAGCAAGAGGTGGAAGCGAGTTCGCAGTGGCTGCTCTCGGTTGATGGCTCTTCAAACCAACAAGGGAGCGGTGCGGGAATAGTCTTGGAGGGACCCGACGGCATACTGATCGAGCAGGCCTTGCGTTTCGCCCTTCAAGGCAAGTAACAATCAAGCAGAATATGAAGCCCTGATAGCAGGAATGCTCTTGGCCAAGGAGATGGGCGCACAGAACCTCCTGGTGAAGAGCGACTCTCAGTTGATTACGGGGCAGGTGTCGGGTGAGTTCCAGGCGAAGGACCCACAGATGGCGGCGTATCTGAAATACGTCCAGTTATTGAAGGGGGCGTTCAACGCTCTTGAGCTGATACATGTCCCGAGGGAGCAGAATGCCAGAGCTGACCTGCTCGCAAAGCTGGCCAGCTCAGGCAAGGGGGGTAGACAGAGGACAGTGATCCAGGAGACTCTCAAAGCTCCGCGTCGATTCGTGGAAGACAACAGGGTGGATGTCCTCCAGATTTATACATCAAGGGGAAGGCCGAGGAGTCATTCCTCTTTGACCCAAGATACGCAGAGGGCGCCCCGCATCAGCATGTACGCGGGTGTGCCTGAGGAAGAGCAGATGCAGGTATGTGTTTTGTCCAAGGGAGACACCTGGATGACGCCCTATAAGCGATACCTGGCGGATGGGGCTCTTCCAGTGGACCCTGAAGAGGGTAAAAAAGTCAAAAGAAATGCCGCAAGATATACTTTGGTGGATGGGGTGCTGTTCAGGCACGGTTTCACTCACCCTATCCTAACATGCGTCAGTGGCGATGAGTGCACCAGGATAATGGTGGAGCTACACGAAGGCATCTGCCGAAGCCATGTAGGGGGAAGATCCTTAGCCTCCAAGGTAATACGCGCAGGCTTCTTCTGGCCAACAGTGAAAGAGGACTGCGCACGGCACGCCCAGCGGTGTAGGCAATGCCAAAAGCACGCCGACTGGCACAAGGCGCCGTCAGAAGAGTTGCGGTCCATATACAGCCCGTGGCCTTTCTATACATGGGGAATTGACATCCTGGGCCCTTTCCCACTGGCAATCAGGCAGATGAAGTATCTGATCGTCGCCATCGAATACTTCACTAAGTGGATAGAGGCGGAGCCCGTGGCACAGATCACTGCGCATAAGGTACAACATTTCGTGTGGAGAAACATTGTGTGTCGCTTTGGCGTACCTAGGCGCCTGATATCTGACAACGAGACCCAGTTTGCCAGTCAGCAGTTGAGAAATCTGTGTGCTGAAGTAGGAATCAAACAAGTGTTCGCGTCGGTTGAACACCCGCAGACCAATGGACAAGTAGAGTCGGCAAACAGAGTTCTGCTGAGGGGGTTAAAAAGAAGGTTAGAGAAAGCCAAAGGGGCGTGGGCGGAAGAGGTGCCAAGGATTGTATGGGCATATCACACCACGCCCCAATCCTCTACTATGGAGACGCCCTTCAGTTTGGTGTACGGGTCGGACGCGATGATTCCAGTAGAAATACATGAAAGCTCACCACGTTTTCAAAACTTTGTGGTGGAGGAATCCAATGAAGAGCGGGTAAACCTGGATATGCTAGAAGAGGCCAGGGAAGAAGCTAGAATAAAAGCTGAAGCGATGAAGAGAAGAGTAGAGCGGCAATATAGCTCTAAGGTAAAGCCGCGACAGTTTCAGGTGGGCGACCTAGTGATGAGGAAAGCTCACCCATACGAGTTGGAGAATAAGCTGTCTCCCAAGCGGACCGGGCCATTCAGAGTTACTGAGGCTAAGGGCAACGGTTCGTACAACCTGGAGACTTTAGATGGAGGCCCTATCCCGCGCAGTTGGAATGCAGCCAACTTAAAATTTTATTTCAGTTGACTTATGTAAGCAGTATGTAACAATTTAGTTGAAGGGGACGCTCTTTTTCCCTCTCGGGGGTTTTTTAATGAGGTCACCCTAATAAAAGGAAAAACCAGTTTGAGAAAAAGAAGTGCCTTGGTTTTCAGCCTTTATCTTTCTCTGCTTGAAGTAATGTGATGCGCCGCCTAGGTCATGGCGTCGCCAAGAAAGAAGGCGTCGCCTAGGTCATGGCGTCGCCCAGAAAGAAGGCGTCACCTAGATAGGGGCGTCGCCCCTGAGAAGGCGTCGCCCAAGTGAAGGCATGCATCGTTGGAAGAACGGGACGAAAGGAAAGCGCGCAGTACATGAAGCATATGCAAAGTAAAGTGGCGTTGCAAAAAATCAAGTATGATATTGAAAGTTGTTGTTACAAGCAATGTTCAATACAATGGGAGTAGTACAAACGGAGCAAACGCTACAAATCATGCAAAAACGCTAACAAGCCATTCCTCAGTGGTCATCAGAGTCATCACTAGAGGAAGGCGAAGCCCCTTTTCCAGCCCGCAGAGCTCGAGTAAGTCGTGTCCTCTTTTCTTGGTTTATTCGAACTTGCACCAGGGGAAAAGACGTGTTGGAGATACCATGAGGCAAGACATGCACGTACAAAAAACAACAAAGGCCGGAGTTACCAAGGCAGTGGTTCTTACATATGTACTTCTCAAGAGTCCCAGCGTTGAACTCCAGGCTGATCACCGTGGCAGAGTCAAAACCTCCCGCCTCAGCAAGAATCCGGCAAGCTATTTGATCACTTGGAGCCAGCTTCTTGAGGGGCTTGGCTTTGAAGGCCTTTTCCTCTCTCACCCAGTACAGCGGAAACCCATCCAGAGCGTCGGGAACAAGGTCAGTGCAACAGATCTTGAAGAACCGGCCTTTCCACCCGGTGAACGAGCTTTGGAAGGGTGTGAAGAGAACTCTCCCGGGTACATTACTGAGAGTTACCCAGAGGTTGTGTCTCTGCCTCTTCACCTCAAAGAAGTGAAGAAAGAGGTCAACCGAGGGTGCACAACCCAGAAACCCGAAGAGAATGTCGAAGGCTTTGACAAAGGCCCAGCTGTTGGGATACAACTGGGCCGGAGCCACGTTGATCTCCGTCAGCAGTTCCTTCTTGAACCAAGAAAAGGGTAAGCGCACTCCGATGGTCTTGAACACCACCTGGTAAAAGTAAAAGAAAGGAACCCCTTTGTTGGCCCGTTCGTCTCCACATACTGGCTCCCCTAGAGTGCAAGGGAGCACAGCGATGTCGTCGTCATGCCTCCTCGCGAAGGCCCGGTGGTCATAGGAACACGAATCCCCTTTGTGCTCCCTTATGGCCCTGGTAGAGAGTAAGCATGAACACTCGTCAAGAAGTTCACTCGAAGCCCAAGGGTACAAGTCTTTGGGACGAACCCTGGAGGAAGCAGCGTGAGAAGACATTCTGTAACAAGATCGGGACTGCCAGAAATGCAAGAGTTGAGCGAGGGGGCGAAGGCTGGAACAACCCTTCGTCAGAGAAGAAAGGGTGCAAGAAGAAAGAACGCAAGTAGGTTATGAAGAGTGAGAAAATGATGAGGATAGTTCCGAGGTTTGAAGAGTTAAATAAAGCGGTTAGAGCGCCAAACGACGCGAATGGATGCACCGCACGATTGATACACGTGGCAGAAGATGAAAGGATGACGCTGGCACCACTGGTTTAAATCAGAAAACGTCGTATCAACAGAGTATCCAGTGGTACGATGCGCCGTCACAAGTGGGTCAGGGACGCAGCAGGAGTCAGGACTCAGTGAAATGACTGAATGTCCCATCATCCATACAAGAAGCGCCACGTGGATCAAGGGGAATGACGGAACGTCCCATCAGCCATACAAGAAGCGCCACGTGGATGGCACAGACAAAACTTGAGCTCTTCGCTGTTGTCAGGCGTCGACCAAGGCAAGAATCAAAGTCAAATGTCGAAGTAAAGGTAACGCCCGAGGCGTCGCCCGGAAGGACGTGAAGGGTAAATGCCCCCAGCGTGAGACGTCACGGGCGTCGCCAACCCAAATACCAACTGGTGTCGCCTCCCCGATACCCACAGGTAGGAAAGACTGTGGAGGGAGACGAAATCAAAGAAGGAAAAGTTAGTTGCTGGCGTTATCTCCCCGATACCCACGGGTAGGGAAGACTGTGGAGGGAGATAAGATCGCCAAACGCCAGCGAATTGCTGGCAGGGTGTTCCCCGATACCCACGGGTAGGAAAGACTGTGGAGGGAGATAAGATCGCCAAACGCCAGCGAATTGCTGGCAGGGTGTTCCCCGATACCCACGGGTAGGAAAGACTGTGGAGGGAGATAAGATCGCCAAACGCCAGCGAATTGCTGGCAGGGTGTTCCCCGATACCCACGGGTAGGAAAGACTGTGGAGGGAGATAAGATCGCCAAACGCCAGCGAATTGCTGGCAGGGTGTTCCCCGATACCTATGGGAAGGAAAGACCATAGAGGGAACGGCCCCCCCAAAGCACTCGACGTTTTAGACACCCGGGGACGATACGACACTGCTGTAGCAGGCCTCTCCTTAGGCGTGGGCGCCGGGGGCTAAGAATCAGGGAGAGAATCGTTTCGGTGTTAGAGACACCCCGTGGACGATACAGCGTCGCTAGGTGAGCCTCTCCACGGGCGTGAGGGTTGGCACGCGACCTTTCCCGGTCATACAAGGCCGCCCAACGAAGCAAAGAAGCGAATATGATACAAACAGAACAACCGAAGCATAAGAAGGCAAAATATGAGAATAAGATCGCACAAGCAGAATCGTATATGGCAAAGACACAAAAGAAATCATACGAACATCCAAATTTGTAGCAAGAGTACGGGTAGTTCAAAGAATTACAAGTTTGAACAAAGAAAGTCAAAAGCAAGCGTAAAAAATAAAGGAATTAAGCTTGAAAGTGAAGGTGGCGGTTGAGAGACAGCGGTTCAGTCATCCACGTCCATGGGCACGACCTTCCCGTCGACGACATGGTGCATGGGGTCGCAGTTCGAAATATTGATGCAAGGGTTCTCACAGGACGCCTGGGTCAGAGCCTCCTGGAACCCTTCCTCGAAAGTACCCGCCATCTCCTGGATAAGGGACTTTTTCTCCTTCTCTAGCTCCTCAATGGCGGCATCCCCAGAGGTCACCTGCTTCTCCAGAGCCTCTTTCTCCACGCGAAGCCGACTGACCTCGACCTGTAGTTTGTCGTAGTCAGCCCGAAGAAGGTCCATCGCTTTGGCCTGGGTGGCCATTTCTGATGGAGATCAAGCCCAAGAGAACATGGAGGCCACTCATCAAGCTCAAGAAGAGGTGGAGGCACAAATGAAGGACGCCCATGGAGGTCAAAGTCCACCTCAAAGGATTACAAGAAGCATGTTCAAAGCCTTGGGAGCTAGAGGACATTTATTTTCTCTTTTTGTAGTGTCTTTAGTTGAAGGTGCTTAGAGGGAAACCTTAGAAACCTCTTTTGTTATAGCATCTTTTAGGTTTTAGTTAGGAGCTTTAGGGGGGTGTATTAGTAGATAGGTGTAGGAGTAGAATAGGGGGTGCCAAAGTGAAGGAAAGGATCACACCTTCCTTGCCTTGCATTTTAGCGCCGGTTCTAGCTTGTTTTGGAGGGAATTTTGTTTTGTTTTAGCTTTCAATTTTCAGCACCTTAGGCTATAAATAGAGGTGCCTTCCTTGTAAATTTCAGATTTGAATTCATCTAAAGAAACTATACTCAAAATTGGAGTGAGCATTTGGAGAGCTTTTGAGCTTCTACTCTAGTCTTATCTTGAAGGACCATGGTTTCCTCAAGTGGCGGCTTCCACACTCATCTAGGAGCATCCATACTTCTAGTGGCGTGAACATCCAACCTATCTTCCATCTTCATGAGCATTCTCTTCTCCTTCCTTTCTTCTCTTTCAATTACTCTTGTTGTCTTGTGTTCTTGAGCATGTTTTGGTTCGGCTATTCCAATTTTCCAGCACATGTGTTCTGTTTTTGTTTTCAATTCCTTTTATGTTCGGTTCTTATGTGTTCTTGCATAATTCTGTTCGGTCAATTCATTTTATGTTTCCTTTGTTGATTCAATTTGACAATATTTGGTTCAACCAAATGAGTTTGGGAATTGGTACTTGTTATTGGTGAGTTCTTGACTTAGAACCATGATCCAACTTCTAAGAAAGTGCCTCTATATTTTCCAGCTCAAGGTGATTCCTCAAAGTGTCAAGAATCTTGTTCTATGTGGCTATTGGAATCACAGCATGTGGTATCATGAGTCTTAGGTTCATTCTTGCTAATTGTTGAGTTGTGTGCACTTTAATTTCAAGAGCTCTTTATTTTCTTGCAATTTAAGTTTCTGTTTTAGACTTTTAATTGAGTATTCTTGCTGTTTTTCTTTTTTGCTCCAAGTGTTTGTGGAAAGGTTTATGGAACTCATAATTCTTATGAGTATGGTTGCTCTTTTGGAATGGCATTATCCTTCCTAGAGTATACCTTAAGCTTCCTTTCACTTGTTACAATTTGTGTTGTGTCTTTTAATTTTTGAATCATGTCAAGTTTTGTCTTAGTCATGTTTTTCCATATATGTCATTACTTCTAGTAGTACTTTTATTGTTTTGATTGTTTCTTGCTTTGGTGTCATATTATATTCTGAATTGATGTTGATCCTTTGTGCATTTTCTTTTTAGAATTGAGTTCATACTTGTATTCTAGACCTATACAAGTTCCAATACATCATTTTCTATTATGTCTTTGCTAGTTCATCATCCTGTTTTTTATTCCTATTAGGATTCCTCTGTTTCTGAAAAAAAGTGCTTACTGTTTTTCCTTATTGCAACTGATTTACGTACTGTAAAATTCTGAAATTCTGGATTTGAGATATTCAAAGTGTTAGAAAATAATAGAAAAAAGAATCATTCAAAAATATGAAGTACACAAAAAATGATAAATAAAATAAAAAAAGTGTACATTCCTGCCGAAAAAAATACGGTAATCTGGCAGTGATTTTAAAAAATTTATTTCTCTCAATTGGCTTACTGTTTTTAATTGATTCCAGTGCCATTATTGAGTTAACATCTTGAAGTTTCTGTGGTATAAATTTCATAATCCAGTTCGCTCTACAACGTTCCAGTTAAATCAGTGAATATCAAGCACAGTTTGCATAAAAAAAAAATTTCCAGTAGCTAAATTTTTGTTTTCTTCATCTACTCTAGTGCTTTTCCTTAGGTATTCTTTTGTGTGCCTACTTTTCTCATTGAGTTCTTTATTTTCTTGATTGTCTTTCATTCTTACTCTTTGAGTTTGTCTTACATATAGTATTCCTTTTGCAATTACCTTTCCTTGCTTATACCTTTTTCTTGTTTGTCTTTATTGTTTCTTTGGTTTTGTGGTGGTTTGCTCTTAAGATTGGTGTGCTTGCTTTGGCATATTTCATTTGAGGATTCCAAGGCCTCAAGATCATATTGGAGCAAGAACATTATTTCTTTGAGAGTGATATCTTTTTCAGCCTTAAGTTCACTTCGGCAGTTTCATTATAGCTCACTGTTTTTACTAATTTTTTTTTTTAACTTGTTTGCTGTTTTGTGTGTTTGCTGTTTTTAATTACACATGGCTGGATTTTCAAGTGATGCATCCTACAAGCAGAATTCTCCTTCCAAAGCTTCAATTCTTGGTGAATTACATGAAGCTCAAAGAACAATTAGAAGGTTGGAAGAGAAAATGCAAAAAATGGAGGTCCAACAATCTAGACCATCTCCTTCTATCCATGATGGACATCATTCTCATAGACCATCTTCAAGAGCTTCTTCAAATGATGTTGGCCGTGAAGATGAGCATAGGAGAAGGAGACCTCCACCCCAAGTCCATGGACAAAGACATCATCACCAAGGGGAAAGAATTCACTACGGCAATGGCTTCTACCATGATGCAAAGTCCAAGCTTCCTTCGGTCAAACTACCTTGTTTTAATGGTTCTAGTGATCCAAATGTGTATTTAGATTGGGAGGCTAAGTGTGAACAAATTTTTGAGATCCATGAGATCCAAGATGAGCATAAGCTCAAGCTAGCCACCCTAGAGTTTAGTGATTATGCCATGAAATGGTGGCATGGGATTGTAAAGGACATTATCTATCACAAGGGTCCTCCCGTGGACTCTTGGAACTCTTTAAAGGATCATATGCGCGCTAGGTTTGTGCCCCCACATTTTAGGAAAGACCTCATGTTGAGACTCCAACGGTTTCAACAAGGCACGCTAAATGTGGATGAATATTATAAGGAGCTTGAGACGCTTGTGCTTAAAATTGAATTAGAAGAAAGTGAAGAAGCCATGATTGCTAGGTTTGTGAGTGGTCTTAGGAAGGATATCCAAGACACTGTTGAGTTACAAGAGTATTCATCATTGGGCTCTTTAGTTCATCTTGCAATGAAGGTGGAAGCCCAACTTGCTAAGAAAAACTCTTTTAAATATGCTTCCAATAATGGATACTACTCCAAGTCTTGGAGAAACAAAACTTCTTTTTCTAAACATCCTTCCAAAGATTCTTCTTTCAAACCCAAGGAATCTAAGCCATCAACATCTAGACCTAAGTCTCCCACTAAAACATCTAACACTAAATGCTTTAAATGTATGGGTTATGGTCATATTGCTGCAAATTGTCCTTCCAAACGAAGTATGTACATGCATGAGGGCATTGTAGTTAGTGAGCATGATTCGGATTCTTCAAAGCATTCATTGCATTCTCATGCATCTAGTGAGGAAGAGAGCGAATGTCCACTTGAAGGGGACTTGTTAGTTGTGAGAAGACTTCTTGGACAAGTTTCACAACCTTTTGATGAAAGTCAAAGGGAAAATATTTTCCATACAAGATGTCTTATTCAAAACAACATTTGTTCCTTGATAGTGGATGGGGGTAGTTGTGCAAATGTGGCTAGTACAAGAGTAGTAGATAAACTTGGATTGCCTACTATCTCTCATACAAAGCCCTACAAGTTACAATGGCTTAGTGAAGTAGGAGAAATAATTGTTAATAAACAAGTCCTCATCCATTTCTCCATTGGAAAATACAAAGATGAGGTATTATGTGATGTTGTGCCCATGGAAGCCACTCATGTTCTTTTGGGAAGGCCTTGGCAATTTGATAGAAAAGTTTTACATGATGGCTTTACCAACAAATTATCTTTTGAATTCCATGGTCACAAGGTTACTTTAAAATCTCTCTCTCCAAGAGAAGTCCATGAGGACCAAGTTATCATGAAGAAAAAGAGGGAAAGTGAAAAAGATTAAAAAGATAAGAGTTCTAAGCCTACACTCCTTGTGTCTAGGCGTGACATTGAAAGGGAAATAGTGGCTCATCATCCTCTTTTTTTAGCCATCCCTAGAACTCTTAGCATAGAATCACTTGTTGATAGTCCTCATTGCTTGGGAAATTTGGTAGAAGAGTTCAAAGATGTGTTTCAAGATCCTCCAAATGGACTTCCACCTTTGAGAGGGATTGAGCACCAAATTGATTTGATACCGGGCTCTTCTTTACCAAATCGTCCCGCATATAGGACCAATCCAAGTGAAACCAAGGAAATTCGCCAACAAGTTGAGGCTTTGATTGAGAAAGGGTGGGTGCAAGATAGCATGAGTCCTTGTGCTATGCCTATCATCTTAGTGCCAAAAAAGGATGGCACATGGCGAATGTGTTCGGATTGTAGGGCCATAAATAACATAACCATTAAGTATAGGCATCCCATACCTAGACTAGATGATTTGTTGGATGAATTACATGGTTCTAAAATCTTTTCAAAGATTGATCTTAAAAGCGGCTACAATCAAATCCGTATCAAACCGGGTGATGAATGGAAGACGGCTTTTAAGACCAACTTTGGTTTATATGAGTGGTTAGTTATGCCTTTTGGTTTAACTAATGCACCAAGTACCTTCATGCGCCTCATGCATCATGTTCTTAGACCTTTCATTGGTAAGTTTGTTGTGGTTTACTTTGATGACATTCTCATTTATAGCTTATCTTTGAATGACCATAGGTTGCATGTTAGGCAAGTTTTGGAAACCCTTAGGAAGGAACATTTGTATGCTAACCTTGCTAAATGTATGTTTGCTCTTGATCATATAGAATTCCTAGGGTTTGTTGTGAGTTGTAAAGGGGTCCATGTGGACAAAACAAAGGTGGTGGCCATTCAAAATTGGCCTACACCGAAATCTTTGAATGAGGTCCGAAGTTTTCATGGGCTTGCTTCTTTCTATAGAAGATTTGTCCCAAACTTTGGTACCATTGCCGCACCACTCAATGACATAGTGAAAAAGGATGTGGTCTTTCATTGGGGAGAAGCACAACAAAATGCTTTTGATACTTTGAAAGAAAAATTGACTAATGCTCCTATCTTGGCCCTTCCTAATTTCACTAAGACATTTGAGATTGAGTGTGATGCTTCAAGCATAGGTATTGGGGCTGTTCTCCTTCAAGAGGGCCACCCCATCGCCTATTTTAGTGAGAAATTGAAGGGAAGTCATCTCAACTATTCCACCTATGATAAGGAATTATATGCACTTGTTAGGGCTTTGTTTACTTGGCAACACTATCTTTTTCCCAAAGAGTTTGTGATACATAGTGATCATGAATCTCTTAAATATTTGAAAAGCCAAAACAAACTTAACAAGAGGCATGCTAAGTGGGTGGAATTCATTGAGCAATTTCCTTATGTGATCAAACACAAGCAAGGCAAAATAAATATTGTGGCGGATGCTCTTTCTAGAAGATACACCTTGCTAAATCTTTTAACCTCTCAATATCTTGGTTTTGATCACATTAAGGAACTTTATCATGATGACCTTGATTTTTCTCTCCTCTATCAAGAGTGTCTTAAGGGAGGACACAAAGATTTTTTTATTCAAGATGGCTTTCTTTTTAAGGGAAAACGTCTTTGTGTTCCCCAATGCTCTATTAGATTATCTCTTGTTAGAGAAGCTCATGAGGGGGCCTTAATGGGTCATTTTGGGGTTGCTAAAACTTTGGATGTGTTGCATGAACATTTCTTTTGGCCTCATATGCATAAGCATGTTCATAGTTTGTGTGATAAATGCATAGCTTGCCGCAAAGCTAAATCTAAAATGCATCCCCATGGTCTTTATACTCCTCTTCCTATCCCTTCAATGCCTTGGGTAGATATATCTATGGATTTCATCTTAGGCTTACCCAAGACATCAAAGGGAAAGGACTCCATTTTTGTGGTAGTGGATCGTTTTTCAAAGATGGCTCACTTTATTCCTTGCCACAAAGTGGATGATGCATGCCACATTGCAAACCTCTTCTTTCAAGAAGTGGTTCGCTTGCATGGGATTCCTAGGTCTATAGTGTCCGATAGAGATCCTAAATTCTTGAGTCACTTTTGGAAGACCTTGTGGGGCAAGCTTGGAACTAAGCTTTTATTTTCTACCACTTGCCACCCACAAACTGATGGTCAAACCGAGGTGGTGAATAGAACTTTAGGACAACTATTGAGATGCTTTATTTCGGGGAATCCTAGAGTGTGGGAGAATTTACTACCCCATGTTGAGTTTGCATATAACCGAGTAGTAAATTCTACCACCTCCCATTCTCCTTTTGAGGTGGTCTATGGGTTTAATCCCCTAACACCTCTTGATCTCCTTCCTATTCCCCTTCTTGACGATGTCTTGTGCAAAGATGGGGATGAAAAGGCTTCTTTTGTGAAAACTTTGCATAAAGACATCAAGAGGAGAATTGAGAAGAAGGTTGGCAAGTATGCTGAACTTGCCAATAAAAGGAGAAAAGCATTGTTGTTTGATGAGGGCGATTGGGTTTGGCTTCACTTGAGGAAGGATCGTTTTCCTACTCAAAGGAAGTCCAAACTTATGCCTCGAGGGGATGGACCTTTCCAAGTCCTCAAGAGGATTAATGACAATGCTTATGAGTTAGATATGCCTGATACATTCTTAGGTAGTCATACTTTTAATGTCAGCGATCTAACTCCTTTTTCTGTAGGTCTCCAGAATTCGTGGTCAAATTCTCTCCAACTCGGGGAGTATGATGGAGATCAAGCCCAAGAGAACATGGAGGCCACTCATCAAGCTCAAGAAGAGGTGGAGGCACAAATGAAGGACGCCCATGGAGGTCAAAGTCCACCTCAAAGGATTACAAGAAGCATGTTCAAAGCCTTGGGAGCTAGAGGACATTTATTTTCTCTTTTTGTAGTGTCTTTAGTTGAAGGTGCTTAGAGGGAAACCTTAGAAACCTCTTTTGTTATAGCATCTTTTAGGTTTTAGTTAGGAGCTTTAGGGGGTGTATTAGTAGATAGGTGTAGGAGTAGAATAGGGGGTGCCAAAGTGAAGGAAAGGATCACACCTTCCTTGCCTTGCATTTTAGCGCCAGTTCTAGCTTGTTTTGGAGGGAATTTTGTTTTGTTTTAGCTTTCAATTTTCAGCACCTTAGGCTATAAATAGAGGTGCCTTCCTTGTAAATTTCAGATTTGAATTCATCTAAAGAAACTATACTCAAAATTGGAGTGAGCATTTGGAGAGCTTTTGAGCTTCTACTCTAGTCTTATCTTGAAGGACCATGGTTTCCTCAAGTGGCGGCTTCCACACTCATCTAGGAGCATCCATACTTCTAGTGGCGTGAACATCCAACCTATCTTCCATCTTCATGAGCATTCTCTTCTCCTTCCTTTCTTCTCTTTCAATTACTCTTGTTGTCTTGTGTTCTTGAGCATGTTTTGGTTCGGCTATTCCAATTTTCCAGCACATGTGTTCTGTTTTTGTTTTCAATTCCTTTTATGTTCGGTTCTTATGTGTTCTTGCATAATTCTGTTCGGTCAATTCATTTTATGTTTCCTTTGTTGATTCAATTTGACAATATTTGGTTCAACCAAATGAGTTTGGGAATTGGTACTTGTTATTGGTGAGTTCTTGACTTAGAACCATGATCCAACTTCTAAGAAAGTGCCTCTATATTTTCCAGCTCAAGGTGATTCCTCAAAGTGTCAAGAATCTTGTTCTATGTGGCTATTGGAATCACATCAATTTCCCCCTCCAACCGCCCCGTCTTGTCAGCCTGCTCACGGCAACGGTCCTTCAGGTCCTTTTGAATTTCTGCATCAGCTTTAAGCAATTCCTGAAGGCCCGTTACCTGGACCTGGAGGGCGACTTCACGAGTATAAAGGCCAGCCTGGAGCTCCAATGCCTCTGCCAGTTGCCTCTCAGTTTCTGCTTTGGACTCTTGCGCTTGCCTCAGAGAGGTTTGGTAGGTTTCGTTCTGGCGCCCCAGGGTCCTCATTTCCTCCTCCAGAGTAGTAGCCTTTGTTTCTAAGGCCTGGAGAGTTTGAGCCTGCATGACCGTGTTTCTGGCCTGGGCGCGCCATTCAAGAGCCACCGCCAAGAAGGCCCCCAAGTAGAAGGGCATGCCTTCCTTCCTGTCGGTGCCCTCTGGCAGAGTCCCGCCACTGAAGCCCCTCATTAGATGCATAATCGGAGGAGGGATGGCGATGAAATCAGGGGCGGCAGCGACGGAAGCAGGGGAAGCAATGGCTTCTGTCGGTGGCGGAGGCGGGGCAGATTCGGCGCCTTCGCCCCTTTCCTCTTGTAGGGTCACGGGAGGGAGTGAGGTCGCACTTGGGGGGTTGTCCATGAAGGGGTTCCCTCCCTGAGGCGACGCCTCTACCGAAAGAGGAACCCACGCAGATTTTCTTCTTCTGAAGGGGGCCACGCCTTCTGAGTCCTCATCATCTGATAAAATCTCCAAAACCCGTTTCCCTTTGTCAAGGGGGGTTGGAGTCGGTGACGAGGCCGCGGCTAGGGGAACGACGGCGATAGGCGGAGGAGAGTTGGGAATTGGAAGCGCTTCGGGGCCAGGTGGAGATGCCGGAGATGGGCTAGAGGGAGCTTCAGCAGTGACTGGAGGTGGCGGTGACAGAGTCGGTGGGGGAATCGGATCGGCAGCAGGGGTGGAGGAGGCGCCCGCCTTGGCGGCGCGTGCCTCCTTCATTGCCTTCGCCAGCATCATTCTCTTGGATGGAAGCGCCCATCACCGATCCTACATCAAGACAGGCCAAACAGCAAGAATTAGGACCAAAGCAGCTATGCAAAGTTACAACACACATGGAGGCGTGAAATGCAAGTAACATGGCACAATATAAAATGAGTATAAGAGTCCGGGGGAACAAACGTTCGATAGCAGGCTGTTCACAACAAAAAGATGAGGGCAGAGCCCCTTACCAAAGTAGGTGGTCAGGGCGTGAGCATTGTACTCGCTAGCAACCAGCTTCAAGGTATCAAAAACGATCCCCAACCCGGCCAAGGCTTTGCTTACGTCCCTATCGGCGGGAGATAGCTTTTCCAGGGTTTTGGCCCTGAGCAATTTAGGGCGCTCCGTCCAGTAAAGGGGGAAGCCATCCAAAGCTGTGGGATCGTGCTTGGCGCTACACACCCTGAAGAACTTCCCTTTCCAATTCTTATAAGAATTCTGGAAGAGGGAGAGGAGGATCCTGCCTGCGATCCCGGAAAAGCTTACCCAGAAGCTCTTCCCCTGCTTCTTCACCTCAAAGAAATGCAGGAAGACATCTACAGAAGGAGGGATGCCCAGGTGTCCACAAAGAATTTGAAAGCCCCTCACGAATGCCCAGCTGTTGGGATGAAGCTGGGCGGGGGCAGTGTTGATTTCAGTAAGAAGCTCCCGTTCGAAGGGAGTGAACGGGAGACGCACTCCTACGCGCTTGAACATGGTCTGGTACATGAAGAAGAAGGGTTTCCCCTTTCTAGGTCTGTCGTCCAAACAAACAGGTTCCCCAGGCCTGCTGGGACGGACGGATATGTGGGCGTCGTGTGTGCGGCAGAAGGCGTTAAAGTTGTACAAATGGGGATCCCCCCGGTGAGCTTCCAGGTCTTGGAAGGAAGTCAGGCTGGTGCATTCACTCAGGAGCTCGTAGGGGGCCCAGGGGTAGAAGGCTTTGTAGTTGGACTTGGGGGTCGTAGGGGAAGAATCAGGCTCCGCGTTCGCGCGCGTCATGGTGAAAATAGATAGCTGGAGAAAGAAGAGATGAAAAAGGGTTTAGCAAGTGTAGCCATGGCAAGAAGGGGAAAGAGCCCCAGGAAGCGTCACCCACGCGAGAAAAATCAGAGGAGGAAAAAGAAGTGGAGAGATGCAGTAATACGTGAATAACAACAGTCCCAGGCAGTTCAATAAATCCTATAATGCGACGAAAGGGAAGAGTCGTGAGTACTCGAAATCGTACCTTTGCTATTGGAATGGAGGCAGTAGAAGAGCGCAGGAAGGAGAGAATCGCAATTGCAGAGAAAAAGGGTATTGAAGGCGATGAACAGTTCGGAGTTGCAGAGCGAATGAATGTAACAGTAGGGTGAGCGCGGGGTTTGGAGTAACTTAAACGTTACATTTCGCAACTCAAGATGCGCTAACTGAGGGCCGTAGGATCGTGCCACGCGTCAGAGGGTCAATTGCCCAGGGGAAACGCAAAGGTCTCTGGAGGATGGCCGCGCGATGGGCCACGTGGCGCGCGATCAAGGTTAGCCCAAAAGGTGTTATCATCATCGTTTCAGAGGAGGTCAAATCAATCAGTAAGAGCGCTCCTAGGGTTCAGAGAGCGTCACGTCAACAATTCGAGAATTGTCGAGTCAGCAGGGAATGACACGTCATCAGGATGGCACGTGGACGGCGTGGGCGAGGCTTTAGTCTTTACGCTGAAGACAAGTCTTCAGCTTAAGACTGGGGGGCTTGTGTACCGTCCCGTATCCGGGCGTTGACTAAGTCAAAGTCAAAGTCAACGACTGGAGAGTCAAAGTCAACGCAAGGCGTCGCCTAGGTGGAGAGACGCCAAGAGGAAGCGTCGCCAAGGCAAGGCGTCGCCTAGGTCAAGGCGTCGCCCAACCAGGGCGTCACCAGATCAAACAGTGCTAAAGCAAGGCGATCACGGTGTGGTTCCCCGATACCCATGGGTAGGAAAGACCATGGAGGGAGCGACGCCGTGGGAAGGCCTCAGGTCCTGATAACCCGGGGCAGTGATAAAGAGAAGGAAAAGGTGGCTTCAAGGCCATAGCAATAGTACCAGTGTAGGGCAGCCTGACTCGTGAAGTGCTCCTCCCGCCCCAGAGACGCCTGTGGGGCAGATACAACTCAAGAGGAAAGTCACGCCCAGGGCAACCGGGTGCAGAGTACAAAAGGAAGGCAGATACGCTCTCAAAGTAAGTGGCTAGATACTTGGGGGCATGAGTTGACACCCAAAAAGTCACCCCTAGCGCAGTAGCACTCCCAGGTAGGAGGACTCACACGTAGAAACATCCCCAGATGGACAGAAACGCCCCCAGATGGGGTCACGGCGTCGTGAGGCCCTCCACGTGTACAACAGCCATGTCAGAATGGAAACACCCTTTAGTCAGGTGCCAGGTAATTAAAAGTCATTCAATACAGTTTCCCTTTCGAGCATTCAGGTACTATAATGGCTCCCAAGCGTTTCAACGTCTTAAATGCGCTACGTTTTCTAATTAAACGCTTTAATGAGTGCGTTACGTTTGTGATTAAAAGCGCTTTAAATGCTTGGGTAGTTTAAATAGCGCAGAGAATGTTGGAAAAAGGGTTGGAACTTTCGGCAAATTTACCAGAGAACTCTCTAGTCGCTTGCTCGTGCTTGAAGGTTACGTACAAGTGACTGGGGAATATTTTTGCCTGAAGGTGACAACACACACACATATACACAGTTCTTTTACCACCTTCAGAGTGCCATACGCGGTGCTCAGAGACGTAGGTGGACAGTTTTGGTGTTTCTTGCTGGCTGACTTGAGCGTCGGAGTGCACACGGCCGCTAGGGCGCCTTTTTGTCCTCTTTTTTGCAGGAATCCACAGGCAACGAGGGGAAGGAGTCCCTAACTGACGGTTGAGGCCGCGCACGAAGACGTCCCGGTCAACCGGACGGAACAGGGACAATGTTGAGGCATAGGAGAAGCGTGCTCCTTTCAACAAGGTCATTAAGATAAAACAAAATTTGGAGAAAAATGAAGTTAACAAAATTCTTCTATGTGAGGAAATTTCAGGCCTCACCACACTTTCAAAACCCAATGTTCTACCTTCTAGGGTCAAAAGTATTATAAAAGAATTAGATGATGTGTTCCCTAAGGAAGGACCAACTGGACTTCCACCTTTCAGGGGGCATAAAACATCAAATTGTTTTAATGCTTGGAGCTAGTCTACCAAATAGATCGACATACAAAACTAATTTGGAAGAGACTAAGGAGATAGAATCTCAGGTTTAGGAATTGTTGGAGAAGGGCTAGGTCCAAAAGAGCCTAAGTCCTTGTGTTGTACCTGTTTTATTGGTGCCTAAAAAAGATGGCAAGTGGAGAATGTGTTGTGATTGTAGAACCATCAATAACATCACTATCAAATACAGGCATCCAATTCCTAGACTTGATGATATGCTTGATGAATTGCATGGGTCCACAATATTTTCCAAGATTGATCTCAAAAGTGGTTATCACCAAATAGGAATAAAAAAGGGTGATGGGTGGAAAACTTCTTTTAAGACCAAATTTGGATTATATAAGTTGTTAGTGATGCCTTTTGGTCTCACTAATGCACCTAGCACTTTCACGAGGCTTATGAATCATGTTCTTAGGGATTGTATAGGTAAATATGTAGTACTTTACTTTGATGATATTTTAGTGTATAGTTAGAGTTTAGAGTCTCATCTAGGTCATCTTAGGGAAATCTTGTTAGTTCTTAGGAATAACAATTTGTTTGCTAATATAGATAATTGTACTTTTTGTGTTGATAATGTTGTATTTTTATGTTTTATAGTCAACAAAAATGGGGTCCATGTTAACCCCGAGAAAATCAAAGCCATCTAAGAGTGGCTAACACCGCATAATGTAGGAGATGTTAGGAGCTTCCATGGGTTAGCAAGCTTTTATAGTAGATTTGTTCCAATATTCTCAAGTTTAGCTTCACCACTCAATGAGTTAGTGATGAAAGACACTCCATTCTGTTGGACAGAGAAACATGAGCAACCCTTTCAAAAGTTGAAAGCTCAACTCACTAATGCACCCATTCAAGCTTTGCCAAACTTTTAAAAAACTTTTGAGATAGAGTGTGATGCATCAGAAGTAGGCATATGTGCATTGTTATTGTAGGGTGGGTGCCCAATTACATATTTTAGTGAAAAATTACATGGTGCAACCCTCAACTACCCCACCTATGGTAAAGAGCTCTATGCACTTGTGAGGGCCCTGCAGACTTGGGAACACTATTTGGTTTCAAAAGAATTTTTATTCATAGTGATCATGAGTCTTTGAAATTACTTAAGTGATGGAGTATGCTGGGCCTCTTCCATCATTAAGGGTCAGCATAAGTTGAACAAAAGACATGCAAAGTGGATGGAATTTCTAGAGTAATTTTCATGTTATCAAAGAGTAACATGAAGCAGGTCTTATGGGTCATTTCAGAGTTGATAAAACTCTTGAACTTTTACAAGGAAAATTCTTTTGGCCCCATATGAGAAAAGAAGTTCAAAGACATTGTCATAGATGCATGTCATGTTTAAAAGCTAAATCTAAGACAATGCCTCATGTACTTTACACTCCTTTTCCTCTTGCTTGTGCTCCATGGGAAGACATTACCATGGACTTCATTTTAGGGCTTCCTAGGAAACAAAGAGGTTTTGATTCCATCTTTGTGGTAGTGGATAGGTTTAGCAAGATGGCTCATTTCATACCCTTCCATAAAGTGGATGATGCTAACAACATCTCCAAACTCTTCTTTAGAGAAGTGGTAAGACTTCATGGTCCACCTAAAACCATAGTTTTGTTAGCCATTTTTTGAGAATTCTTTGGGAAAGGCTAGGAATTAAGTTGAACTTTTCAACTTCTTGTCACCCTCAAAAGGATGGAGAAACAAAGGTAGTGAATAGATCTCTATCAACTATGCTTAGGTTATGAAAGGAAACCACACATCTTGGGATGAGTACCTTCCTCATATTGAGTTTGCATAGAATTGAGTGGTCCATAAGACTACTAAGATTTCCCCATTTGAGGCTGTATATGGTTTTAATTCTCACACTCCTTTGGATTTGTTATCTTTACCTAATCCACATGAATTTGGGCATAAGGAATGGGTAATAAAAGCCGAGTTTGTTAAAAAATTACATGAGAGGATTAAAAATCAAATATAGAAACAAACTGAGAAATACATAAAACATAACAATAAGGGGAAGGAGGAGATAATTTTTAAAGAGGGAGACTCATTTTGGCTGCACCCTAGAAAAGATAGATTCCCTAGTTAAAGGAAGTCTAAGCTTAGTCCCCAAGGAGATGGTCCTTTCAAGGTCCTCAAGAGAATCAATAAAAATGCATAGCAGTTGGATCTACCTGAGGAATATGGAGTACATACTACTTTTAATGTTATAGATCTAACACATTTTGTTTGTAGCACATATGATGAGATAGAGACTTTTGTTTTAGGGTTTAGGGTTTGGGATTGCACATTTTATGGGTTGCACTTTGTTTGAGTTTTTTATTTCAGTAGAATATGGTAATAAGCTCAAAGAAGATTGCCACTAGTCACGAACTTAACCAAGTGGTTAAGTAAGTATGGAAATTTTCTTCTAGAAAGCAAAATAGAAAACAAAATATAAGGTGATGATGATGATTAGGTGCGAAATTAAAAACAAAAAAGGGAAGCAAATATAATAGATGAACCGGATTGTAAATGAAGAAAAGGAAGAACATAAAAAATGGAAAAAGAGTGGCGGAAAGAAGGAAATGAAAAGGTGAAGAGATGAAGAAAGCTTATGAAAAAGTGGAGTAAGGAGTCACGCCACTTGGAAGGATGGTAACTTCCAAGATGAGTGGTAAGGAGCCGCCACTTGAGGTGCACTACTTTCAAGATAGCACCCAAGAACAATTTAGGAGACAAAGCTCACTAATCACACAAGCAGATTTTCTCTTCTTAATTCAAATTCAAGTGTAAAAGTACACGAGGCAAGACACCCTTTATATAGGAGAGAGTGACTTAGGGAGCAAGAGTGAGAAAGGTAGAGGTGTCATTTGTGAGATGCCTTCTAGAAGGTAGGTCAAAGAAACCCTAAACCTAGGTGCACATGTCATGAAAGGAAAGTTTGGCAGAAGCCCAATTTACTAAGTACACCCTACTCTAGTTTATTCTTCTATTTGGAACCCCCAAAGTGAGCCCAATTTATGCTAAGTTCACCCCATATTATGCTATATACACCATAATTTACTGAAATTAAAAATAAAGAGGTTAGCCAGCTCCTATCATGTGGATATGCTCTTAGTGGTCCTCTAAGGAATGATAGGCTCTGAGGTACTGGCTATGGAGTGATCCTGACCTAGCCCTGAGTCTTGTATCATGCTCCTAGTCATCCTTCTGGAAGGTTGGGCTAGCTCAGTGGGTTCTCTATCTCTCACGGCTTCATCATGCTCCCTGGGTTGGAGAGAATTCGTCCACGAATTTGAAACACCTATAGAGAAAGGAGTTAAATCACTAACATTGAAAGAATTACTCCCTAATGACGTGTCAGATAAATCTAACTCATAAGCATTATCATTAATCCTTTTATTGATCTGAAAGGGACCATCACCACAGGGCAGAAGTTTGGATTTCCTTTGAGTAGGGAAGTGATCCTTCCTCAAGTGAAGCCAAACCCATTCCCCAGGTTCAAAGATAACAGCTTTGCACCCCTTATTGGCATGTTTAACATACTTGCCTACCTTCCTTTCTATTTGGCGCTTGATGAGTTAGTGCTATTTTTTAATAAAAATTGATTTTTCAAAACCATGCTTGCACAATACTTCATCAAAGACAGGAATAGGAAGTAGGTCAAGAGGTGTAAGGGGATTAAACCCATACACAACCTCAAAATGGGTGTGAGAAGAAGTAGAATTAACTACTTGGTTATAAACAAACTCAATATGAGGAAGTAAGTCCACCGTTTAAAAATAAATTTACACTGTTTGCCTTGTTCTTCATCATTGTTCTTCAAGTTCTTGTTGTTTCCACCATTTAATCTTGTGTTTTTTTGGTTTCCTTTTCTTTTCCACCATTTAATCTTTCATATAAATAATCTAAACGGTTTGTTTTTTGTTTGTCAAATCCTTGTAAAACAGTTCCATATAGTGTCTGCACCATAACATGTACTATTCTTAATGTTTTTGTTGATTTTGTTTTATTGCTTGGTTTAATTCAATGTTTGATTTTGTGTTGTTGTTTGGTTTAATTTAGTGTTTGATTTAGTTTATGTGTGCTATTAGGTGTTAATTCCAATTTATAATACTGTATGTTGTCTTTCACATCATGTTTTTCTTTAATTGTTCAATGATTCTAGTTTTCAGCTTATTTTCATAAGTGTTTGTGAAAATGTCTCTTAGGGTGCACACTAGGTGTTTGTGAATTTGTTTACATTTGTATAAGCCTTTGAAACTTTTTTATTTTATTATCTTTGAATTCTTGTTGTACTATTTGTTCATTGGATTCTTAGGTTTCTTTCCAATTCCAAATTTGTGTAATTTTGACCTACATTTTCAATTTTATTCTAACTTAATTAAGTCCAAAATTCGTGAAATTTTTTATATGAAAGCTTTGATATGTTGTTAACATCTATTTAAAAATGCACATCCAAATAAAAAATAGAAAAAAAAAGGTTATAAATAATAACAGTCAAGACTTTTATTGTGAATCAAAAAGCGATTTAGTGTGTAATTAGCTTTCGGATTGGAATTTACTTCCCCTTATTTGTTTTGTGTTGAAATTTTTACCAAGCCTTTTTATAATGTTACCTTGTTCTGGTTAAATTTTGAGCATAAAATTCACCATACACATTTTGAAATGATTTGTACAAGTTCCTTTTCCAGTGTTGAAATTGTGTCTGAACCCTGAGCTCCAAATGCTTTGTTGTGTAGTAACTTCTCTATTATTTTTCAATGTATACACATCCGTTTAACCTCAATTTTTTTGCATTTTGATCAAATCTTGAGTTGATATTTTACCATAAAAATTGCACCCAAAAATTCATTCTAGAAAAACTACTACAAATATTCAGTGCTTGTTCACTCTAGATTTTTGTTTTGTCATCTATTCTAGAGCTAATCTTAGGTTCCTTTTGATTTTGCTAGTATTTTATTTTAGCCTTAATTGTTGTTTGTACTTTTTGTTTTTTCCTTGTTGTTTCTCTCGTTAATTCATTTTGATTTTTAAGTTTTCAAATTAAGCTTTTGTTGCTTTTATTTTCTTGGCTTACATTTTGGTTAAAGGTGTTGGTGTTCATCCCTTTTTGGTGTTTGTGGAAGAGGACATTTAAGCTACTTTTTGTGGTATTTACACTTTGGCATTGAAATTTTTTCTCAAAGGAGAGAAAATTATCAAAGAGAATTCAGCAAGCAATTCATTCATTGTCCTCACAAAGAAAGCATTGTTCAACAAAGACTTTCTTTTTGTACTTTTTTGTATCACATAACTTTGTGTAATTTTTTATGTATATTTTACATTTCAACTGTTAGGGAAAATGTTCCAAAGGAAATCCTAATAAACTTTGTAATACTAAAAGTGCATTAGTGTGAAACTGTGTCAGTGGGATCTCAGTGTCAATTTTACTTTCACTATAGGACTTTTCTAGTTTTTTTTTTTCACTTGCATTTTTGTACAGTTCCGTCCCCAGGCGTTGACCAAAAGTCAAAGTCAAAGTCAACACACAGTGGGACCGCTCGAGGGCCCCACAGAAGGGAAAGAAAGTCAACAGGTTGACCGCTTGGGGCATTGCCAGGTAAAGGCGTCGCCTCGCAAAGGCGTCGCCCAAGAGAGGCGTCGCTATATAAAGGCATCACCAAGATAAGACAATAGCCGAGTCAAGACATCATAAGGAGGGCTCGGGCCTCCTTGACAGCTCAAAATGGCGACAAAAAGAAAGAGAAAGGCGGCTTCAAGGCCACAGTCCTAGTACCAGTAGGGAGTAACCCAACTCGTGAAGTACCCACGCCACTGCTAGGAAACCCTAGGACAGATACGACCCGTGCGGGGGCCACGCCCAGGGGAGGACCACGTGCATGGTATGAGAGAAAGGTAGATACACTCCTGTACCGTCCCGTACCCGGGCGTTGACTAAATCACGGTCAAAGTCAACACCAGGGGTCAAAGTCACCACCAGGCGTTGCCTAGGTGAAGAGACGCTAAGTGCCAGCGTCGTCGAGAAGAGGCGTCGCCAAGGCAAGGCGTCGCCTAGGGGAAGGCGTCGCCCAACCAGGGCGTCGCCAGATAACACAGTACTAAAGCAAGGCAATCACAGTGTGGTTCCCCGATACCCATGGGTAGGAAAGACCATGGAGGGAGCGACGCTGTGGAAAGGCCTCAGGTCCCGATAACCCGGGGCAGCGATAAAGAGAAGGAAAAGGTGGCTTCAAGGCCATAGTGATAGCACCAGTGTAGGGCAGCCGGACTCGTGAAGTACCCCTGCCGCCCCAGAGACGCCTTTGGGATAGATACGACTCAAGAGGAAGGTCACGCCCAGGGTAGCCGGGTGCAGGGTACGAGAGGAAGGCAGATACGCTCTCAAAGTAAGTGACTAGATGATTGGGGGCATGAGTTGGCACCCAAAAAGTCACCCCTAGCGCAGTAGCACTCCCAAGCAGGAGGACTCACACGTAGAAACGTCCCCAAATGGGCAGAAACGCCCCCAGATGGGGTCACGGCGTCGTGAGGCCCTCCATGTGTACGACGGCCATGTCAGAATAGAAACACCCTTTAGTCAGGTGCCAGGTAATTAAAGTAATTCATTACAGTTTCCGTTTCGAGCGTTCAGGTACTATAATGGCTCCCAAGCGTTTCAACGTCTTAAATGCGCTACGTTTTCTAATTAGATACGCTGATTGAGTGCGTTACATTTGTAATTAAAGGCGTTTTAAATGCTTGGGTAGTTTAAATAGCGCTGAGAATGTTGGAAACAGGGTTCGAACTTTTGGCAAATTTACCAGAACTCTTTAGTTGCTTGCTCGTGCCTTGAGGTTACGTACAAGGGACTGGGGAAAGAGCTTTTCCTGAGGGAGAAAACACACACACTATACACAGTTCTTCTTACCACCTTCAGAGTGCCATACGCGGTGCTCAGAGACAGAGGTGCACAGTTTTGGTGTTTCTTGCTGGCTGACTTGAGCGTCGGAGTGCAAACGGCCGCTAGGGTGCCTCTTCGTCCTCTTTTTTGCAGGAATCCACAGATAACTAGTGGGAAGGAGTCCCTAGCTGACAGTTGAGGTCGCGCACGAAGACGTCCCGATCAACCGGACGGAACATTTGGCGCCCACCGTGGGGCCGATATAAAACATGAGTCCCATCACAAGTTCGAGAAAATCTACTAAGTCGCAGTAACGTTGGAGGAGGTTGGAGTGACAATGGCCCCCACCAGACGAAGTACAGCACGCGCAGCCCCAGCAGAACTATCCATGCAACAGGTCCTGGAGATAATGAGGCGGCTGCAGCAGGACATGGCGGAGTCGAAACTGGAACAGGAACGCATGCAGGCAGATCTCGATGCCTCGCATGAGCGGAATGAAGAGCTCCACCGCGTAAATGAGGAGTTGCGCCAGGGCCTGAGAAATGATCGGAGGCGGCATGGACATGACGAGATGGAGAACCATTCCCCACCAAGGGAGTTTTCCACTCCCTTCTCGCAGGAGATCCTAGATGCAGTGATCCTGAACACGTTCGCGGGGCCTAAGGTGATCTTCACCGGGATGGAGGACCCAGAGACGCACCTTGCTGCATTTCACAGACAGATGGTCCTGGTAGGCGGTTCTGACGCTGCCAAGTGCAAGCTCTTTATGAGCACCCTGACCGGGATGGCTATGGACTGGTTCATCAGCCTTCCGGATGGTCATATCACATCTTTCCGCCAATTGTCACGTCTGTTCAGGGAACAATACTTAGCAAACAAGGCCCCGCCGCCGGTCTCCTACGATCTGTTTGATGTGAAGCAGTATCAAGGGGAGACCCTGAAGGAATACATCAATCGCTTCGGGGCCCAGGTCGTGAAGGTTCGTACGACAGAGGAGCCTATGATCGTGTACGCATTCGTGAAAGGCGTATGCCCCGGTCCTTTTGGAGAATCCATCATTCGCAACCGCCCTAGGACTTTCGCTGAGCTACGGCGTAGGGCGGTAGAACATATTGCTTCTGAAGGGGATGTGTGTGTGAAGCGCACCAGCGTCGTACCCTCACGCCCGAGGGGACCGGCACGAGCTCAACCCGTCAGGGTCAATGAGACCACGACGGGAAGAAAGAAGCCAGATGCGAGACGCCCCTACGAGGCCAGAAAGCCCCAGTCCCGGGGTCCAGCGAGAGGCGATCGCCCAGCCAGAGAAAGAGCGAGACCGGCGAGGTATAATTTTGTGGTGGAGCTGAAGGACCTGATCGCCATGCCTAATATAGCCGAGAGGCTGAGGCGACCGGCGAAGACTTACAAGGTGTTAGGGCCTCGCAAAGACTCTTGGTGCGAGTTCCACGAGTCTTTCGGGCACCACATTGATAACTGCCTGTCGTTGGGTTACCAGCTATATGAGCTGGTGAGAACTGGGTTTTTAAAGGATTATGTCGCGGAGCCCGCAACGACCGCCACCTTGCCGCCGCTGGCGGAAGAACCAGCACACGAGATGCCTGTGCTTGGCGAGGTCCACACCATTGCTGGAGGTTTTTCCGGCGGGGGACCCACCGCCTCCCAGCGGAAGAAATACGCGAGGGGGGTCAATTCAATCGAAGAGAGACTCTCGGGTGAGCCATGGGAGTCGGATCTCGTGTTCACGAGGGGAGATCTCCGAGATGTGGTACCCCACGACAACGACCCCGTTGTCATCTCAGTCGTCACAGCCGGCAGAAAGGTGCACAGAGTGCTTGTCGACCAAGGAAGTTCGGCAGACGTCATGTTCTTGTCGACGTTTAATAAGTTACGGTTGTCCCCCGACCTGTTGAGGCCCTACACGGGGTGCCTGTATGGGTTTGCGGATAACCAGGTGGAAGTCCGGGGTTACCTGGAGTTGAGGACTACGTTCACGGATGGAGATGCCTCCCGTACCGAAAGCATCCGGTACCTGGTCGTGAACGCCAACTCCGCCTACAATATTTTGCTGGGCAGGCCAGCGTTAAACCGTTTGAATGCAGTGTCCTCCACACGCCACATGAAGATGAAGCTGCCGGACCTCAGTGGCAAGGTGATAGTCATTAAGTCAGACCAGGAGGAGGCAAGGAAATGCTATGAGAACAGCCTGAAAACGAAGAGGGGCGTGTTCATGGTATATGAACGTTCGCCGAGCGCGGACACGACGATGATTGAGGCGACGCCCGCTGGGTCGACGCCTAATGAGGCCATACCGGCGAGGGCGATGCCCGAAGCAGATGCATCTATGGAGGAAGGCCCTGACGACGCGGCGCCCGAAGAAGAGGCGGCGCCCGTCGAGGATGATAGCAGGGAACAGCCAGCGGCTAACGCCGTAGAAAGGGAGATTGGCGGCAAGACATTCAAGTTAGGAAGTTTGCTGAGCCCAGAAGAACAGGAAGGGGTGGCAGAAGTGATTTCGCGCCACCTGGATGCCTTCGCATGGTCCGCCTCGGATATGCCCGGCATCGACCCCGATTTCCTGTGTCACCACCTCAGCATGGACGCCACGGTCCGCCCCGTGCGCCAGAGAAGGAGAAAGTTCAATGAGGAATGACAGCAGGTGGTGAAGGACGAAACGCAGAAGCTGTTGAGGGTTGGCCACATCAGGGAGATTCAATACCCTGAGTGGCTTGCCAACGTCGTCTTGGTGAAAAAGGCGAATGGAAAATGGAGGATGTGCGTGGACTTTACGGACCTGAATAAGGCGTGCCCAAAGGACTCGTACCCGCTGCCCAGCATCGACGCCTTGGTAGACAGCGCGTCCGGCAGCAAGGTGCTGAGTTTCCTGGACGCCTTCTCAGGGTACAACCAGATCAAGATGCACTGACTGAGACTTGCAGTTACTGCTATAAGGTGATGCCTGAGAACAAAACTGCATTCATGACTGAGACTTGCAGTTACTGCTATAAGGTGATGCCTTTTGGGCTGAAAAACGCGGGCGCCATGTACCAGAGGTTAATGAACAAGGTCCTGGCGCCCATGCTCGGGAAGAATGTGTACGCCTATGTAGACAACATGGTGGTGGCGTCGCGGGATAGGGCGCAGCACATGGTGGATCTGGAGGAGTTGTTCTTCACAATATCCAAATACCGCCTCAAGTTAAACCCTGAGAAGTGTGTTTTCGGGGTAGAGGCCGGTAAGTTCTTGGGTTTTATGCTTACAGAGAGGGGGATAGAGGCGAACCCCGACAAGTGCGCGGCGATTATCGCCATGCGAACCCCGACGTCGGTAAAGGAGGTGCAACAGCTGACAGGGCGGATGGCGGCGCTCTCGAGGTTTGTTTCCGCCGGGGGAGAAAAGGGGCATCCATATTTCCAGTGCCTCAAGAGAAACAGTCGCTTCGCATGGACTGATGAATGCGAAGCGGCTTTCATTAAGCTAAAGGAGTACCTGGCGACGCCACCGGTCCTCTGCAAGCCGGTGGCGGGAGTGCCCCTCCGGTTATATTTTACTGTAACGGAGCGGGCTATCAGTTCTGTGTTAGTCCAGGAGCAGGACCAGAGTCAGAAGCCCATCTATTTTGTAAGCAAGGCATTACAAGGAGCTGAGACGAGATACCAAGCGCTGGAGAAGGCAGCGCTAGCGGTAGTATTTTCTGCCAGGAGGCTCCGTCATTACTTCCGCAGCTTCATGGTGGTGGTGATGACAAACCTCCCTATACAGAAGGTGCTGCAGAAGCCTGATGTGGCGGGAAGAATGGTGCGCTGGGCAGTAGAACTGTCAGAATTCGACGTCCGGTATGAGCCTAAAGGATCCATCAAAGGACAGGTGTACGCAGATTTTATAGCAGAACTTTCGCCCGGAGGTGAGCAAGAGGTGGAAGTGGGCTCGCAGTGGCTGCTCTCGGTTGATGGCTCTTCCAACCAACAAGGGAGCGGAGCGGGAATAGTCTTGGAGGGACCCAACGGCATACTGATTGAGCAGGCCCTGCGTTTCGCCTTTAAGGCAAGTAACAATCAGGCGGAGTATGAAGCCCTAATAGCAGGAATGCTCCTGGCCAAGGAGATGGGCGCGCAAAACCTCCTGGTGAAAAGCGACTCCCAGCTGATTACAGGGCAGGTGTCGGGTGAGTTCCAGGCGAAGGACCCACAGATGGCGGCGTATTTGAAATACGTCCAGTTGTTGAAGGGAGCATTCAAAGCTCTTGAGTTGATACATGTCCCGAGGGAGCAGAATGCCAGAGCTGACCTGCTTGCAAAGCTGGCCAGCTCAGGCAAGGGGGGTAGACAGAGGACAGTGATCCAAGAGACTCTCAAAGCTCTGCGTAGATTCGTGGAAGACAACAGGGTGGATGTCCTCCAGATTTATACAACAAGGGGAAGGCCGAGGAGTCACTGCTCTTTGACGCAAGATACGCAGAAGGTGCCCCGCATAAGCACGTACACGGATGTGCCCGAGGGAGAGCAGATGCAGGTATGCGTTTTGACCGAGGGAGACACCTGGATGACGCCCTACAAGCGATACCTGGCGGATGGGGTTCTCCCAGTAGAGCCTGAAGAGGGTAAAAAGGTCAAAAGAAACGCCGCAAGATATACCCTGGTGGATGGGGTGTTGTTCAGGCATGGTTTCACTCACCCTATCCTAACGTGCGTAAGTGGCGACGAGTGCACCAGGATAATGGCGGAGTTACACGAAGGCATCTGCGGGAGCCACGTAGGGGGAAGGCCCCTAGCCTCCAAGGTAATACGCGCAGGTTTCTTCTGGCCAACAGTAAAAGAGGATTGCGCACGACACGCCTAGCGGTGCAGGCAATGCCAAAAGCACGCCGACTGGCACAAGGCGCCGCCAGAAGAATTGCGATCCATATACAACCCGTGGCCTTTCCATACATGGGGAATCGACATCCTGGGCCCGTTCCCACTGGCAATTAGGCAGATGAAGTATTTGATCGTCGCCATCGAATACTTCACCAAGTGGATAGAGGCAGAGCCCGTAGCACAGATCACTGCGCACAAGGTACAGCATTTTGTGTGGAAGAACATTGTGTGCCGCTTTGGCGTACCTAGGCGTTTGATATCCGATAATGGGACCCAGTTTGCCAGTCAGCAGTTGAGAAATCTGTGTGCTGAGGTAGGAATCAAACAAGTGTTTGCATCGGTTGAACACCCCCAGACCAACGGACAAGTGGAGTCAGCAAACAGAGTTCTGCTGAGGGGGTTAAAAAGAAGGTTAGAGAAAGCCAAGGGGGCGTGGGCGGAAGAGGTACCAAGGATCGTATGGGCATACCACACCACGCCCCAATCCTCTACTATGGAGACACCTTTCAGTTTGGTGTACGGGTCGGACGCGATGATTCCGGTAGAAATACATGAAAGCTCACCACGTTTTCAAAACTTTGTGGTGGAGGAATCCAATGAAGAAAGGCGGGTAAACCTGGATCTACTAGACGAGGCCAGGGAAGAAGCCAGAATAAAAGTTGAAGCGATGAAGAGAAGAGTAGAGCGGCAATATAGCTCTAAGGTAAAGCCGCGACAGTTTCAGATCGGCGACCTAGTGATGAGGAAAGCTCACCCATACGAGCTGGAGAATAAGCTGTCTCCCAAGTGGACCGGACCCTTCAGAGTTACTGAGGCTAAGGGCAACGGTTCATACAACCTAGAGACCTTGGAGGGGGGTCCCATCCCACGCAGTTGGAATGCAGCCAACTTAAAATTTTATTTCAGTTGACTTATGTAAGCAGTTATGTAACAATTTAGTTGAAGGGGACGCTCTTTTTCCCTCTCGGGGGTTTTTTAATGAGGTCACCCAAATAAAAGGTAAAACCAGTTTGAGAAAAAGAAGTGCCTTGGCTTTCAGCCTTTATCTTTCTCCGTTTGAAGTAATGTGAGGCGTCGCCAAGAGAGAAGGCGTCGCCTAGGTCAAGGCGTCGCCAAGAATGAAGGCGTCGCCTAGGTGAAGGCGTCGCCAAGAAAGAGGGCGTCGCCGAGAAAGAAGGCGTTGAGGAACATGACGAAGGAAAAGCGCACAATGTGCGAAACGTATGCAGAGTAAAGCGACGTTGCAAAAAATCAAGTATGATATAGAAAAGTCGATGTTACAAGCAATGTTCGATACAATGGGAGTAGCGCAAATAGGGCAAATATTACAACTCATGCAAATCACAAAAGAGCCACTTTTCAGTGGCCATCGGAGTCAGCACTGGAGGAAGACGAAGCCCTGATCCCAGCCCGCAGAGCTCGAGTAAGTCGTGTCCTCCTCTCTTGGTTTATTTTCGAGACTGCACCAAGGGAGATAAATGTGTCAGAGACACCATGAAACAAGACATGCACAGTTAGAAAGAAATAAAAGCCGAAGTTTCTAGGGCAATGACTCTTACATATGTACTTTTCGAGAGTTCCAGCATTGAACTCCAAGCTGATCAAAGTGGCAGAGTCAAAACCTCCCGCCTCAGCAACAATCCGGCAAGCTATTTGATCACTTGGAGCCAGCTTCTTGAAGGGTTTGGTTTTGAGGGCCCTCGCCTCTCTCACCCAGTACAGCGGGAACCCATCCAGAGCGTCGGGAACAAGGTCAGTGCAGCAGATCTTGAAGAACTGGCCTTTCCACCCGGTGAACGAGTTTTGGAAGGGTGTGAGGAGAACTCTCCCGGGAACGTTACTGAGAGTTACCCAGAGGTTGTGCCTTTGCCTCTTCACCTCAAAGAAGTGAAGAAAGAGGTCAACCGAGGGCGCACAACCCAGAAACCCGAAGAGGATGTCGAAGGCTTTGACAAAGGCCCAGCTGTTGGGGTATAACTGGGCCAGAGCGACATTGATCTCTATCAGCAGTTCCTTCTCGAACCAGGAGAAGGGTAGGCGTGGACGATACGGCTCCATCAGGTGAGCCTCTCCATAGGCGTGGGCATTGGCGCGTGACCTTTCTCGGGCATACAAGGCCGCCCAACAAAGTGAAAGAAGCGAGTATAATGCAAGCAAAACAACCAAGGCACAAGAAGGCAAAGGATGAGAATAAAATCACACAGGCAGAATTCTATGTCGCGAGGACACGAAAGTAATCATAACAAAATCCCAGAGTTGTAGCAAGAGTGCAGATGATTCAAAGAATTACAAATTTGTAAGAAAAGGTTAAAACAAGTATAAAGGAATGGGCTGATGATCGAGGGTGGTGGCTCAATCGTCTATCTCCAAAGGCACGACCTTTCCATCAACAATGTGGTGAGTGGAATCGCAGCTGGAAATGTCGATCCCCGGATTCGTGCAGACTGCTTGAGCCAAAGCTTCTTGGAATCCCTCCTCGAAAGTACCCGCCATCTCCTGGATGAGGGCCTTCTTGTCCTTCTCTAGTTCTCCAATGATGGTGTCCCCGGAGGCCACCTGCTTCTCCAAAGCCTCCTTCTCCACGCGGAGTCGGTTGACCTCGATTTGCAGTTTGTCGTAGTCCGCCCGGAGAAGGCCCATAGCTTGGGTCTGGGACGCCATTTCCCCTTCCATCTGCTCCATTGCGCCAGTTTGTTCACAGCAGCCGGCCTTCAAGTCCTTTTGCACTTTTTCGTAAGCTTCAACTATGTTTCGAAAGCTCGTCACTTGAACTTTGAGGGCGACTTCCCGGGTGTAGAAGTCAGTCTGGAGCTCCAACGCCTCTGCCAGTTGTCCCTCAGCTTCCGCTTTGGACTCTTGCGCCTGCTTCAGGGAGGTTTGGTAAGCTTCATTCTGGCATCCCAAGGTTTTCTTTTCCTCCTCCAGAGCAGTTACCTTTGTTTCCAAGGCATGAAGAGTTTGAGCTTGCAGGACAGCATTCCTGGCCTGGGCGCGCCATTCAAGGGCCATCGCCAAGAAGGCCCCCAAGTAGAAGGGCATGCCTTCCTTCTTGTCGGTGCCCTCTGGCATGGTTCCGCCACTGAAGCCCCTCATCAGATGCATGATTGGAGGAGGGATGGCGATGAAATCGGGGGCGGCAGTGGCAGCGGCAGGAGCAGGGGAAGCAGAGACTTCCATCGGTGGCGGGGCGGGGCAGACTCGGCACCTTCGCCCCCTTCCTCTTGGACTGTTGTGGGTGGAAGTGAGGTCGCGCTTGGAGGGTCATCCATGAAGGGATTCCCTCCCTGGGGCGACGCCTCTAGCAGAAGAGGAACCCGCGCAGATTTTCTCCTCTAGAAGGGTGCCACACCTTCCGAATCCTCATCGTCCGATAGAATCTCCTAGACCCGTTTCCCTTTGTCAAGGGGGGTTGGAGTCGGCGACGAGGCCGCGGCTAGGGGAACGGCGACGATGGGCAGAGGAGAGCTGGGAGTCTGAAGCGCCTCGGGGCTATGTGGAGATGACGAAGATGAGCTTAGGGGGGCTTCGGCGGTGATCGGAGGTGGCGGTGACAGAGTTGGTGGGGGGATCGGATCAGCAGCAAGGGCGGAGGAGGCGCCCGCCTTGGCGGCTCGAGCCTCCTTCATTGCTTTCGCCAGCATCATCCTTTTAGAGGCGTCCATCACCGATCCTACATCAAAACAGACCAAACAGCAGAAATTAGGGCCAAAGCAACTATACAAAATTACAAAGCACATAGATGCGTGAGATGCAAGCAACATGACACCATGGGAAACAGGGGGAGGAAGTCGTGGGAACAAACGTCCGGTAAGCAGGGTGTTCACAGCAAAGGGGAGAGTCTCCTTACCAAAGTATGTTGTCAGGGCGTGAGCGTTGTACTCGCTAGCAACAAGCTTGAAGGTATCGAAAACGATCCCCAGCCCAGCGAAGGCCTTGCTTACCTCCCTATCAGCAGGAGATAGCTCTTCCAGGGCTTTGGCCCTAAGCAGCTTAGGGCGCTCCGTCCAATAGAGGGGAAAGCCGTCCAAGGCTGTGGGGTCGTGCTTGGCGCTGCACACTCTAAAGAATTTCCCTTTCCAGTTTTTGTAAGAGTTTTGGAAGAGGGAGAGGAGGATCCTACCCGCGATCCCGGAAAAGCTTACCCAGAAGCTTTTCCCCTGCTTCTTCACTTCGAAGAAATGCAGGAAAACGTCTACGGAGGGAATGATGCCCAAGTGCCCGCAAAGGATTTGAAAACCCCTCACGAATGCCCAGTTGTTGGGATGGAGCTGGGCGGGGGCGGTATTGATTTCGGTGAGGAGTTCCCGTTCAAAGGGGGTGAATGGGAGACGCACCCCTATGCGTTTAAACACGGTCTGGTACATGAAGAAGAAAGGGTTCCCCTTTCTAGGTCTGTCGTCCACGCAGACAGGTTCCCCAGGCCTGCCGGGACGGACGGATATGTGGGCGTCGTGAGTGCGGCAGAAAGCGTTAAAGTTATACAAATGGGGATCCCCACGGTGAGCTTCCAGGTCCTGGAAGGTAGTCAGGCTGGTACACTCGTTCAAGAGCTCGTCGGGGGCCCATGGGTAGTAGGCTTTGTAGTTGGACTTGGGGGTCTTGGGGGAGGAATCAGGCTCCGCGTTCGTGCGCGTCATGGTGTAAATAAATAGCTGGAGAAAGAAGAGAGGAAAAAGGTTTTAACAAGTGTAGCCATGACAGGAAGGGGAGTGAACCCCTGGAAACATCACCCACGCGAGAAAACCCAGAAAGAAGGAGAAGGGAACAGAGAAGGAAGGAGAAGCGGAAGAACGCAATAATGCTTGAATGTCAACAGTCCCAGGCAGTTCAATAAATCATACAATGCGACGAAAGGGAAGAGTCGTGAGTATTCGAAAATCATACCTTTGTTGTCAAAGTGAAGGCGGAAGAAGAGCACAGGAAGGAGAGAACGGCAATTGCAGAGAAAAGGGGTTTGAAGACAGCGAACAGTGCAGAGATGCAGAGGGAATGAATGTAACAGTGGGGTGAGCGCGGGGTTTTGGGGTAACTTGAACGTTACATTTGCAACCCAAGAGGCGCTAACTAAGAGCCGTGAGATCGTGCCACGTGTCAAAAGATCAATCGCCCAAGGGAAACGCAAGGGTCTCTAGAGGCTGGCCGTGCGATGGGCTACGTGGCGCGCGATCAAGGGTAGCCCCAAAAGGTGTTATTCTCCCCGTTTCAGAGGATGTCCAATCAGTCATTAAGAGCGCTCCTATGGTTCAGAGATTGTCACGTCAATAATTCGAGAATTGTTGAGTCAGCAGGGAGCGACACGTCATCAGGGTGGCACGTGGACGGCGTGGGCGAGGCCTTAGTCTTTACGCTGAAGACAAGTCTTCGGCTTAAGACTGGGGGGCTTGTGTACCGTCCCGTACCCGGGCGTTGACTAAATCACGGTCAAAGTCAACACCAGGGGTCAAAGTCAACACCAGGCGTTGCCTAGGTGAAGAGACGCTAAGTGCCAGCGTCGTCGAGAAGAGGCGTCGCCTAGGGGAAGGCGTCGCCCAACCAGGGCGTCGCCAGATCACACAGTACTAAAGCAAGGCAATCACAGTGTGGTTCCCCGATACCCATGGGTAGGAAAGACCATGGAGGGAGCGACGCCGTGGGAAGGCCTCAGGTCCCGATAACCCGGGGCAGCGATAAAGAGAAGGAAAAGGTGGCTTCAAGGCCATAGTGATAGCACCAGTGTAGGGCAGCCTGACTCGTGAAGTACCCCTGCCGCCCCAGAGACGCCTTTGGGATAGATACGACTCGAGAGGAAGGTCACGCCCAGGGTAGCCGGGTGCAGGGTACGAGAGGAAGGCAGATACGCTCTCAAAGTAAGTGACTAGATGATTGGGGGCATGAGTTGGCACCCAAAAAGTCACCCCTAGCGCAGTAGCACTCCCAAGCAGGAGGACTCACACGTAGAAACGTCCCCAGATGGGCAGAAACGCCCCCAGATGGGGTCACGGTGTCGTGAGGCCCTCCACGTGTACGACGGCCATGTCAGAATAGAAACACCCTTTAGTCAGGTGCCAGGTAATTAAAGTCATTCATTACAGTTTCCGTTTCGAGCGTTCAGGTACTATAATGGCTCCCAAGCGTTTCAACGTCTTAAATGCGCTACGTTTTCTAATTAGATACGCTGATTGAGTGCGTTACATTTGTAATTAAAGGCGCTTTAAATGCTTGGGTAGTTTAAATAGCGCTGAGAATGTTGGAAACAGGGTTCGAACTTTTGGCAAATTTACCAGAACTCTTTAGTTGCTTGCTCGTGCCTTGAGGTTACGTACAAGGGACTGGGGAAAGAGCTTTGCCTGAGGGAGAAAACACACACCCTATACACAGTTCTTCTTACCACCTTCAGAGTGCCATACGCGGTGCTCAGAGACGGAGGTGCACAGTTTTGGTGTTTCTTGCTGGCTGACTTGAGCGTCGGAGTGCAAACGGCCGCTAGGGCGCCTCTTCGTTCTCTTTTTTGCAGGAATCCATAGATAACCAGTAGGAAGGAGTCCCTAGCTGATAGTTAAGGTCGCGCACGAAGACGTCTCGGTCAACCGGACCGATACGACCCGTGCGGGGGCCACGCCCAGGGGAGGACCACGTGCATGGTACGAGAGAAAGGTAGATACACTCCCAAGGTGAGTGACTAGAAGTTGGGGCGCATGAGTTAGCACCTAGAAAGTCACCCCCTTTGCCAAATGCACTTCGAGAAAGGAGGGTTTGCACAATGGATTAACCCTAAGTTGGATTACGGCGCTGTAGGGCCATCCACGAAGAGTCGCGATCAAGTCAGAAGAACACGTGGCAAACCCTAGTTGTTTTCGCTGCACACCCACTGTGTGCACAAGACGATTAGGGCAACACAGCTTTAGTCATTCAGTATAGTTTTCGACCACCCTCAGAGCATTCAGTCACAGTGTTCTACCCGGGGGTGCGTCACCTTTGATGTTTCTCGCTAGCTGACTTGATCGTCGGAGTGCAAACGGCCGCGAGGGTGCCCCTTTATTCACTTCTTTTCAGGTTCTCACAGACGGAGCAGAACGAAGGTGCCCTAGCTTGTGAGGACAAGCCACGCATAAAGACAACCCAGGTCAACCGGCGGGAACATTTGGCGCCCACTGCATGGTACCAGAGAAAGGTAGATACACTCCCAAGGTGAGTAACCAGAGATTGGGGCGCATGAGCTGGCACCCAGAAAGTCACTCCCTTTGCGCCAGATGCACTTCAAGAAAAGAGGGTTTGCATGATAGGTTAACCCTAAGTTGGGTTGCGGCGCAGTAGGGCTCTCCACGAAGAGTCACGATCAAGTCAGAAGAACACGTGGCAATAAGCACTGAAAACATCAAGGCTTTCCTAAAAGGTCGCTAAGGTACACGTTAATTCAGTTAAGATTCGAATGTTCCAAGGAACATTTTTATACGCTTTCAATGCGCTTTAATGCGTTTTAAATGCGAGAGGTGTATAAAAGGGGACCTTGGGACATTTGAAAAGGGATTCGAGTTTTGACCTAATTCTCGTAGCATTACATAGAGCACAAACCCTAGTTGTTCCGTTGCGCACCCACTGTGTGCACCAGACGATTAGGGCAACACAGTTTCAGTCATTCAGTATAGTTCTCGACCACCTTCAGAGGGTGTGTCACCTTTGATGTTTCTCGCTAGCTGAGTTGATCGGTGGAGTGTAAACGGCCGCGAGGGCGCCCCTTTGTTCACTTCTTTTCAGGTATTCACGGACGGAGCAGAACGAAGCTTCCCTAACTCATAAAAACAAGCCACGCGCGAAGACGTCCTTGGTCAACCAGCGGGAACATTTGGCGCCCACCGTGGGACCCGATATAAAACATCAGTCCGACTACTCAACTTCTTCAGTTCCAGTTCCCAAAACCCAGATAAGTTAAGAAGGTTTCTAGAAAGCCATGAACACGAGGCCTGCACGCTCTAGGAGTGAAGAGATGACCATGGAACAACTGGTAGGCATGATGCAAGGGCTGCAAGAAGCAATGGCGGCGTTGAGGGCGGAGCAAGAACGCATGCAGGCGGATCTCACAGCATCTCAGGCGAGAAATGACGAGCTTCACCGTGCCAACGAGGAGTTACGACATGGGTGGCGCGACGTGGACGAGCCTGAGTCTGCCACCCTACCTAGAGAATTCTCAACGCCATTCTCACAAGCAATCTTGGAGACAGCAATCCCCAACACATTCACAGGGCCCAAGGTAACCTTCATGGGGATGGAGGATCCTGAGGCGCATCTCACTGCGTTCCACACCCAGATGATGCTGGTAGGCGGTTCTGATGCTATGAAATGCATGCTCTTTATGAGGACTTTGACTGGGATGGCCATGGACTGGTTCATCAGCCTCCCAGAGGGTCACATCACATCTTTCACACAGCTGTCGCGGCTATTCAGAGAGCAATATTTGGCTAACAGGGCCCCAACCCCAGTCTCATACGACCTTTTCGACGTAAAGCAATATCAAGGGGAGACCTTGAAAGAGTACATAAGCCGCTTCGGGGCGCAGGTGGTGAAAGTGGGTACCACCGACGAACCCATGATCGTTTACGCATTCAGGAAGGGCGTGAGTCCAGGATCTTTCAACAAATCACTCAATCATAGCCGCCCCAAAACCTTTGCTGAAGTAAGGCGTCGGGCGCTAATGCCTCTGAGGGTGAGGCATACGAGAAATGCACAACAGCTGCACCTACACGCCCCAAAGCACAGATATGTATGCAACCCGCCAGAGTCCACGAAGCTACTACAGAAAGAAAGAATCAAGATAGGAGTCGCACTTACGAGACAAGGAGAACCCAACCTAAGGGACGATCAGAGGGAAGGAGAGAGAGCAATAAACCTTTAAGGCACAACTTTGTGGTAGAACTTAAAGACCTCATCGTTGTGCCCAATATAGCTGACAGGTTGAGGCCACCAGTGAAGTCACACAAGGTACTGGGACCTCACAATGAATCATGGTGCGAATTTCACGAAGCATTCGGACACTACATTAACAACTGCTTGGCGCTAGGCTATCAGTTGGATGAGCTCGTGAAGAACAGATTTTTGAAAGATTATCTCGCTGGGTCCACTGCGACCCCAGTCACGGCGACGCCAAAGGAAGGTCAAGCGCACGAAGTCCCGACTCACGGAGAAGTGCACACCATCTCTGGCGGCTTTTCCGGAGGAGGACGCACTGCCTCTCAACGAAAGAAATACGTAAGGTCAGTAAATTTGGTTGCAGAAGAATTTCCGGACGACCCGTGGGAGTCAGACCTCGTTTTCACAAGGGCAGACCTGCAGAATGTCGTCTCACGTGATAATGACTCGATGGTCATTTCGGTAGTCACAGCGGGAAGAAAGGTACATAGGGTCCTCGTCGACCAAGGCAGTTTTGCAGACGTCATATTTTGGTCGACCTTCAACAAGCTACAATTATCCCCTGACCTGTTGAAGTCCTATACTGGGTGCTTGTATGGGTTTGCAGATAACCCAGTAGAGGTACGTGGCTACTTGGAGCTAAGGACGACGTTCACTGATGGAACGACATCACGCACCGAGAGCATTCGATACTTGGTGGTTAACTCCAACTCAGCTTACAACATTTTGTTAGGTAGACCTGCCTTGAACAGATTAAGGGCGGTGTCCTCCACGCGCCACATGAAGATGAAGTTCCCAGCACTTAGTGGCAAGGTGATCGTGATCAAGTCAGATCAGGAAGAGGCCCGTAAGTGCTATGAAAATAGCCTAAAGACAAAGAGAGGCATGGTCATGGTGATTGAGCGGCCACTCGTTTCAAATTCGCAAATGGAGTTAGAGCCGATGGACGACGCGACGCTCGCGAAGTCCACGCCGGTCGAAGCTACCTTAGGGGCGACGCCCATAAAGGATCCACATACAGAAGGAAGAAATGGCGATGCCTCGCTAATGGAAGAAGAACGCGAAGAGGCCTCACCAGCAGAACAAGAGCCAGAGAAAAGGCGAAAATCAAGGTTGAGCCTGTGAAAAGAAGAGTGGAGCGCCAGTACTAGCTCTAAGGTAAAGCTGCGACAATTCCAGATTGATGAGCCAGTCATAAGGAAGGCTCACCTTTACGAGTTGAAAAACAAGTTGTCTCCAAAGGGAGTTGTACCGTCCCGTATCCGGGCGTTGACAAAGTCAAGGTCAAAGTCAACGTCGGGGTCAAAGTCAACATAAGGCGACGCCTAGGTGAGGCGACGCCTAGGTGAGGCGACGCCAAGTGCAAGCATCGCCGAGTCAGGGCGTCGCCGAGAGGAAGCGTCGCCTAGTAGGCGTCGCCCAGCTAGGGCGTCGCCAAGGTCAAATGTCACAAAAGCAAGGCAATCGCAGTGTTGCTCCCCGATACCCATGGGTAGGAAAGACCATGGAGGGAGCGACGCCGTGGGAAGGCCTCAAACCCCGATAACCCGGGGTAGCAATGAAGAGAAGAGAAAGGTGGCTTCAAGGCCATAGTAATAGCGCCAGTAGAGGGCAACCTGACTCGTGAGGTGCCCATGCCGCCCCAGAGACGCCCTTGGGGTAGTTACGACCCATGAGAAGGGTCACGCTCGGGGGCAGCCAGGTGCAGGGCATGAGAGGAAGGGAGATACGCTCTCAAAGTGAGTGACTAGATGTTTGGGGGCATGAGTTGGCACCCAAAAAGTCACCCCTTGCGCAGATGCACTCCCAAGTAGGAGGACTCACACGAGGAAATACCCTCAGACGGGGTCACGATGCTGTGAGGTCCTCCACGTGTAACAGCAGCCAAGTCAGAATAGAAACGTCAATTTGTCAGGTACAAGGTAATTAAAGCTATTTAATAAAGTTTACGTTTCGAGCGTTTAAGGTACTATAAATGCTCCCAAGCGGTTTAAACGTCTTAAAGGCGCTGAACGTTTTATAATTAAATGCGCTTTAAGGCACTTTAAATGCTGGAGTAGTTTAAATAGCGCTTGGAATGTTGGAAACGGGGTTCGAACTTTTGGCATACTTTCCCAGAATACACTCTAGTTGCTTGCTCGAGTCTTGAGGCTACGCACAAGGGACTAGAGAGAGGTTGTTTGCCAGAGGGAGAAAAGATACACAACACACAGTTCTTTTGACCACCTTCAGAGTGCCACTCACGGTGCTCCGATACGGAGATGTAGAGTTTTGGTGTTTCTCGCTAGCTGACTTGAGCGTTGGAGTGCAAACGGCTGCTAGGGCGCCCTTTTGTCCTTCTGCAGGAATCCACAGGTAACCAGTGGGAAGGAGTCCCTAGCTGACGGGTGAGGTTGCGCACAAAGACGTCCCAGGTCAACCGGCCGGAACAGGAGCGGTTCATATAAGTTAGAGACTCTAGAAGGAGGCCCCATCCCACGTAGTTGGAATGCGGCGAATTTAAAGTTTTATTTTAGTTTCAAATTTTGTAAAGGGGACACTCTTCACCCCCCCAGGGGGTTCTTTAATGAGGCCACCCAAATAAAGAGAAGAAAAAGTTTAAGATACTTTCTGCCTTAGTTTTCCCTTTCTTGTAAGATCAAAGGAACAGAGACAAAGATGAAGCGTCGCCCAGATAAGGTGTCCCTAGAACAAGGCGTCGCCAGAAGTAGGCGTCGCCTCCAGATAATCAAACAGAGGTCAAGATCAGAGCAGAGCAACAAGTATATCTAATGTAAGTTAAAATCCAGGAGCCTAGTCCTTGGGCAGGGGTTAAGGGATTCCTTCGGGACACCCCCTCCTCAAGTATGAACAGCTAGCCCCGGTACCAGATGTCAGTATAAGTTTAAAAATACGGGTATCTAGTCCTTGAGCAGGGGTTAAGGGATTCCTTCGGGACACCCCCTCCTCAAGTATGAATAACTAGCCCTAGTGCCAGATATCAGTACAAGTTGAAAAACCGAGCGTCTAGTCCTTGAGCAGGGGATAAGGGATTCCTTCGGGACGCCCCCTTCTCAGGTATGAATAGCTGGCCCCGGTATCAGATGTTAAACATAAGTTAAAAACCCCGCCGCTTAGTCCCTGAGCAGGGGTTAAGGGATTCCTTCGGGACGCCCCCTCCTCAGGTATGAATGGCTGGCCCCGGTATCAGACGATAGATGTAAGCCAGAATATGGGTGCCTAATTCCAGACACCCTGAAGACAATACGACGTTGCTATAGCAGGCCTCTTCTCAGGCGTGGACACCAAACGCAAAAAGATAAGGGCTAAATACCCAGAGTAGATCTCTCCTTGAGCGTAGATACCCAGTACAGGTAGGATAAGTCCCCCACGTTTTTGATCAAGGTCGAGACCACAAAGGAACAGATAAGTCCTCCTCGCCCTTGAGCGATGTCGAGGCCCAAAAAAGAAGAGACCCCCTCTTTTTTTCATCCTAAAGCGATGAGGTAAGTAAAAAGCAGGGCGAAGATTTTTCAAAGGGAAAAAGAAACTCGAAGAGTGAGAAAGAAGGTCACGTGCTACCTAAAGAGTAAAGGTCTAGCGCGATGAAGCACATTATAGTAAAGCAAGCAGTGAGTACACAAGTATGCAACGATAAATCAAATAGACATTTAAGTAAAGATCAAGAGTTATAGTTACAAATAAAGTTCACGACAGTTGTAAATTAAGCAAAGGGCAGTTATATTATATACACATCCAGTGTTTGGTTGGAACACGAAATAAGGCTATTCTTCAGGAGCCTCCAGGGGCACTATCTCGCCGTTGACCACTTCGTTCAAGGGGCTGCACCTGGAAATGTTGATGCTAGGGTTGGCACATGCTACCTGGACCAGAGCCTCCCCGAACCCATCAGCAAATCCAGTGGCAGCCTCCTCGACCAGCTTCTCTTCGGCAACTTTGAAGTTGGCAGCTTGAGCGACCATCTCTTGGTCCTTGGAGGCCAAGGCATAAATCAACTCTTGGATTTTGGCTTGGAGAGAGGTGTTCTCAGTGGTTAACCGGGAACATTCGTCAGTTCTATCCGCGAGTGCGACCTCAGTCTTTCCCAGTGTCTGCTCTCGATCCACACACTGGTCCTCGAGTTTCTTCTAATACGTTTTGGAGGCCTCCGTCGCCGCTTCAAGATCAGCGATCTTTGTTCGAAGGGGCACCACTTCGTTAAGAAGCTCTGCCTGGGCTTGAGCCACCTCATGCAGCCGTTTATTAGCCTCTTCCCTCGCCCTCTGCGCCACCCTCAGTGAGTCCTTGTAGCGCCCTCTTGACGTCCCCAGTGGGCGGCGAGCCTCACCTTCTCCTCCTTCAGGGAAGCAACTTCCTTCTCCAGTGCTTGGAAGGCGGAGGCTTGAGCTACTTTGGCCCTGGACTGCTCGTACCAGGAGTAGGCGCAAGACATGAAGACCCCCATGTGATAGTATAAACTCTCTCTTTGGGGCCCTTCAACTTGATTACCTGGGAACCCCCTGCTCAGAAATCCCTTCAATGATGGTTGCATGGGAAGAGGGAGTTCTGGGGTAGGTGGAGGGACGCCTGTAGGCTCAGCTTCAACTCCTCCCTTTAGATGCATTGATTGAGGAGGAGAGGTGGCGCTTCGGGGGTCCTCCCTCAAGGACTCAGTCCCATGAGAAGAGGAAGTAGCAGAGGTAACCGTCTGAGGGGCATGATAAGTTCTTTGACGCTTGAAGACTTGCCCCTCGGCGTGGTCTTCGTCATCAGAAATTACCTCCACCACCCTCTTTCCCTTGTCAAGGGGGGTTGAGGGAGCACTAGCCTCGGCTAGCACAAGAGGGATGGCCGCAATAGGCGGTGGCGAGTTTGGAGGTGGATCGGGAGAAGATTGGATTGATGGAGTAGATGGTGGGGAAGATTGAGGACGACGGTCGGGAGAAGAATGGGGGGCAGAGGCTGAAAGGGGGGACGCCGAAGCCCCATCTTTGAACTTCAGCACTTGAGCCAGCCGCAACCTTCGTTGCCTGTCCATCTCAGAATCTGCGTCAAGAGGTCAAACATAGTAAAGGACAAGCACAAGCTAAGTTACTACACAAAGAGAAATAGGCGAATCATGCATCTAATAAGAATCCAGTAAAAGCAGAGAAGAGAAGGTAATAAAGGGAAGCTCTCGTACTTATATATTTTTCTAGAGCCTCAGCGTTGTACTCTAGGCTTATCAAGGCGGCAACATCAAAACCCCCCGCACTAGCCAGAATCCGGCAAGCTTCTCGATCGTTCACAAACAGCTCATTTAGAGATTTGGACTTCAGGGTTTTCGCCTCCTTCACCTAATACAAAGGAAAGCCATCAAGGACGGAGGGGACGAGGTCGGAGCAGCAAACCTTGAAGAATTTGCCTTTCCACCCCTTAAAGGAGTGCTGGAATATGGTTAAGAGAACCCTTCCAGGAATGTTACTGAGAATCACCCAGAGGTTATTCTCTTGTTTCTTTACTTCGAAGAAATGAAGAAAGATATCGACAGAAGGTGCACACCCAAAGAACCTGCAAGGCCCAGCCGTTAGGATATAGCTGGGCTGGGGCAATATTGATCTCCGTTAGCAATTCTCTCTCGAACTTGGAAAAGGGCAAGCGCACGCCTACACGCTAGAAGACCACTTGATAGAAATAGAAGAAGGGGACCCTGTTGTTGGCCCGCTCATCTCCGCACACAGGCTCCCCTAAGGCGCAAGGGAGCACTGCTATGTCGTCATCATGCCTCTTCGCGAAGGCACGATGGTCGTAGGTGCTCGGCTCTCCTACGTGATCCCTCAAGGCTTTCGTAGAGACCAAGCTCGAGTGCTCGTCGAGCAGTTCATCTCGAGCCCATGGGTAAAAGGCCCTAAGGGTGGCCTCGAGGGTGGAGGGTTGGCCGTCATTTTGGCACGTACCGTTAACGGAGAAACTGAAGATTGAAGAAGAGAAAAGGGTTCAGCAAGAAGGGTCAGGGAAGAAAACCCCAGAAAGGTCCTACCCACGCGAAAAAGAGAAAAACAGGGGAAACAAAGAAAAAAGAAGAACACAGATACAAGAAAAATAAACAGTCTCAGGCAGTTATAGCAGACACGATGAATCAAAGAGGATCATCGAATGAGAAAGTCCATACCTTTAAGTGTTCCGAGTGGATGAAGATCAAAAACGCAGAGAGGGAACAAAGGGTGCAGAGGGAGCTTTGAGAAGACGAACACTAAGGAATGCGAAGAAGAGCAAATAGAACAATGCCTCGAGCGCGCGATTTTTTGAAAGGTTATAACGTTAACTAAAGGAAGCGCTAACGACGCGTGCCGTCAGCCGTCCGATCGCGCACGTGTTGAAGGATTGAGCGCCAACTTGAAGCTCAAAGGGCACTAAGCGCTGACCATACGATCGAGCCACGTGTGAAGAGATCAGCGCATGGCCCAAAGCGTCACCTTTCTCACTCAGAGAGTGTCACATCGTCAGAGCACTCGAAAGTGCGTCACATCAACGGTACGGAGAATGTCACGTCAGCCGATCAAGAGAATGTCACGTCAGCCAATCAAGAGAATGTCGCGTCAGCCACTCAAGAAATGCCACGTCATCAGAAGGCCACGTGGACAATAGGGCGAGACCTTAGTCTTTTCACTAAAAACAAGTTATCAGCTCAAGACTGGGGGGCTTGTGTACCGTCTCGGGGCGCTGACCAAAAGTCAAAGTCAAAGTCAACATATGGTGGGACCGCTCGAGGGCCCCAAAGAAGGGAAAGAAAGTTAACAGGTTGACCGCTTGGGACATCGCCCAAGAAAGGCGTCGCCTCGCAAAGGGGTCGCCTAAGAAAGGCATCGCCTCGCGAAGGCGTCACACAAGAAAGGCGACGCCTCGCAAGGGCATCGCCCAAGAAAGGCGTCGCCAGGTAAAGAAACAGTTAAGTTAAGATATCGACGGTGTTACCCCCCGATACCCATGGGTAGGGAAGACCATGGAGGGGGCAAAACCGTGAGGAAGTCTTGGGCTCCGATGGCTCAAAACAGCAAAGAAGAAAGGATAGTTTCAAGGCCATAGTTCTAGTACCAGTAGGGAGTAACCCAACTCGTGAAGTACCAACGCCACCGCTGGGAAACCCTAGGACAAATACGACCCATGAGAGGGCCCCGCCCAGGGGAGAAACACGTGCATGGTACGAGAGAAAGGTAGATAGACTCCCAAGGTGAGTAACCAGAGATTGGGGCGCATGAGCTGGCACCCAGAAAGTCACCCCCTTTGCGCCAGATGCACTTCAAGAAAAGAGGGCTTGTACGATAGGTTAACCCTAAGTTGGGTTGCGGCGTAGTAAGTGTTGAAGCTGGAGGAAGCTTCTTCCCTACCAAGGCTTGATGTGTGTTTGATGAAGAAAATGGCTTGAGTGCTTTGAAGATTGTAATAGGTTTTTAGATTCATTTGTAATTAGGCTTGTAAGTGTGTATGATTGCCTTTTGCTGTGTAACCTATCCTAGATGCCTAACCAAGTCTAGATCAAGCACATGATGTGGTTAAATGGTTTTTGAAAAGCCTTTTGAAATGTTTTTAACAGTTTTAAAACAGTACACACATAAATCTGTTTTATGGAGAAAGAATCTGTTTATTTCTTCTCTGTTAAAAAGGCTTTCGTTAAATGATTTTGAAAAGCTTTTTAAAATGGTTTTAACAGTTTTAAAACAGTACACAAATAAATCTGTTTTATGGAGAAAGAATCTGTTTATTTCTTCTCTGTTAAAAGGCTTTTCTAAATTTCTGTTAAGGCACCAAGGGAAAGCTCAGTTCGTTATTTCAGTTAAGCTGAGCTGGCCTGTATGTTATACTTTAATCTGTTTCACTGTGAAAGAACAGGTTTATTCCTTGGTGAGTTGAAAGGTTTTTCACAAGTTAGTTAGGGGTCCAAAGGTACCACTCAGACAGTTATTTCTGTTAAGCTGAGTTGGCAGTTTTTACAAAATAAATCTGTTAAGTTCAAAACTGAATCTGTTGTTTTCTTAACTGCTTTTCAACTGTTTTTTGAAAAGAAGTTAGAAACTGTTTCTATATAAACAATGTCTCTCTCACATGAAAGAGTGCTGAGGAATTACTCTTTTGACAGAGATCAAACAATTTCCATGTGAGAAGAAGGATTGAAAAGAGTTTTTGAAAGGTTTCCAAAGAGATTTTCAAGTGTGCTTGTTCTAGGAAACCTTGAATCTTGGTGAAGGTGCTGGTGCAGTTTCTGCAGCAAATTGAACTACTGGTTTTGAGTTCTTGCATCTTCTTTTCAGGTGTAATCTTTCCTTTATTCTGTTTTGTAAAGGTGTAAGTGTTAGTCACTCCTTGATAGGGTTTCTTGGAGTGCAAGGTGTGCTGAAATAGGGTTTTTCAGCATTGTGTGTGGTGTTCTTGTAGTGTTCAAGAACTGCTGGTTTTGTAAGTGATTGGCACTGTTTTTTAGTGAATTCCACCTTGGGGTAAGGTGAGATTGGATGTAGCTCTGTATGAGTGAACCAGTATAAAAACGTGTGTATCTTGCATTCTCATCCCTGCACTCTTTTCTGTTTTTGCTTAATTCTGTCAAGAACTAAATCTGTTCTTTTTAAATTGAATCTGTTAATTCTGGGTTAAGTGAAAACTGTTCTTCCTGTCTTGTTAAAGTTTTCTGATCATAAACAAAGTTGCTGCATATAATGGCTTAAGTGAATTGTGAACAAACTGACCATTCATTAAAACCTGTGAAAGGATCATTTTTCTTGAAATCTTGTGTTGTGTAATTTTGGTTGATCTCTAAGCATAGCTATATCCTTTATCCTCACAATATTAATCGGATCTGGTTCTGTTCTGATTCTCTGTTGATCACAATTTTACAGTGAACAAAATTCAATTTGTGCCAATACTGCTCTGAAGAATCAATCTGTTTCATGTAAAAACAATCTGTTCTTTTTGCCTCTGGAATACTGAAAAATTGTGTGTTCTTGCGAAAATTTTATAAGCTCAATTCACCCCTCCCCTCTTGAACTTAGACACTAATAGACCCAACAATTGGTATCAAGAGCTAGGGCTTGTATTTTGCTCAAGTGTGTGTATGATGTCTGAGTTTAAAATGCCTTTTGCTGAAGGTGCATCTATTAATAGACCTCCTATGTTTGGTGGTGTTAACTATGCTTTCTGGAAAATCAGGATGAAGATCTTTATGGAATCTATTGACATGGGAATCTGGGATGCAGTGGTCAGTGGACCTTTTATACCTATGCAGGTTGTCAAAGATGAAACAATAAAGAAGCCTTGGTCTGAATGGAGTGAAACTGAGAAGAAAAAGGCCCAGTATGATTCTTTAGCCAAGAATATCATCACATCTGCACTGAATATGGATGAGTTCTTTAGAGTCTCTCAATGTAACTCAGCAAAGGAGATGTGGGATGTACTAGAGGTGACTCATGAAGGAACTGATGATGTGAAACGGGCAAGGAAGCACTCACTCATTCAGGAGTATGAGCTATTCAGAATGCAATCTGAAGAAAGTATTGCAGTTGTGCAGAAACGATTTACACATATTGTAAATCACCTCATTGGCCTTGGTAAAGTCTTTGATAAGGAAGAGCTCAACATAAAGGTATTAAAATGTCTTGATAGGAGCTGGCAGCCTAAGGTAACAGCAATCTCAGAATCCAGAGATTTATCCAAGATGTCCACTGCAGCACTTTTTGGAAAGCTGATAGAACATGAAATTGAGCTGAAAAGATTGAAAGAACAAGAAACAGTGGAAAAGAAGGCCAAAGGAATTGCTCTGAAAACTACCATAGAACATGATGCAAGTGAGGAAGAAGGTGATCCAGAACATGATGAGACTGTGAGTCTGCTCACCAGGAAGTTTAGCAGATTTCTTAGAAAGAAAAACCGTGACAGAACTCAGCAGAGAAAGAGGTATTCCAAACAACCTATTGATTCAAATTCTTCCAATTACACGTGTTTTGGATGTGGTAAACCAGGTCATATAAAAGCTGATTGTCCAAACAATCAAAGTAAAGAAAAATCAGCAAGCAAGAGGAGTGACAAAGGGAAAGGTAGAAGAGCATATATCTCATGGGAAGAAAATGATGTATCCTCATCTAGTGATTCTTCAACTGAAAGTGAAAAAGCAAATATTTGCTTCATGGTGGATGATGAGGGATCCAACTCTGACTCAGTAAGTAATTTCTCCACTGATTCTGAAAACTATGATCAACTGTTATTAGCCTTTAAGGAAACACATGATGAAGCAAACAGGTTGGCTGTAATGTGCAACAGATTGAATAAAGTAAATAAGGTACTTGAACCAAAGGTTAAAACTCTTGAAGAAGAACTGCTCAAAGCTAAAACTGAATTAATTAGTCTTGAATTGACATGTTTACATGCATCAATTAAAACCTGTGATAATTGCAAAAAGCTGGAAAAACAGGTTGAGTATTTGTTGAAAACGCTTTCAAATTTCACTAAGGGAAGAGAAAATCTTGAAACCTTATTAGGTTCACAGAATGCTGTTTTCAATAAAAATGGTTTAGGATATAATCCTGGAATGAAAGGTAATGTGAAAAAGCTGTCAAGTTTCTTTGTTCCTTCCAAAACAGGTTTTTCCTCTTTTAGTAATTCAAAAATAATGCATACTGCAACATGTTTTTATTGTATGAAATCTGGTCATGTATCTAGAACATGTAAGGCTAGGAGATATCTTGTTCCTAAAGGATTGGCCAAATGGCTTCCTAAGGAAAGGTGTTAATCATGCTGGACCCTAGACTAAAAGGGTACCATATGTGCTAAATCTGTTTTGTTGCAGAAAAACAGCAGGAGAAACCAGTGGTATCTAGACAGTGGCTGCTCAAAGCACATGACTGGTGATGTGACTCAGTTCATAAATCTGAAACTCAAAGCTGAAGGGCATGTCACATATGGAGATAACAATAGAGGAAAAATTCTTGGAAGAGGAGATGTTGGTACTAAAAATTCAACTACTATTGAGAATGTCCTATATGTTGAAGGGCTAAAACATAGTCTTCTAAGCATTAGCCAGCTGTGTGACAAGGGATACAAGGTCAATTTCGAAGCAAATACTTGTACAATTGCAAATGAAAATTCTGGTAAGGTGCTGTTCACTGGAAAAAGGGTAAACAACATTTATCTCCTAGACATTATTAAGAGCTGTTCTGAAAATGAGTGTTTGCTATCTAAAAATGATGAGTCATGGCTGTGGCATAGGAGACTAGCTCACATTCACACAAATCACTTGAACAAGCTAAAATCTAAGGAACTTGTTTCTGGCTTACCAAACATAAAGTTTCAAAATAACAGATTGTGTGATGCCTGTGTAAAGGGAAAACAGATTAGAACTTATTTTAAGTCAAAAGATATGGTTTCTTCAAATAAAGCTTTGGATGTTTTGCATATGGATTTGTTTGGACCATCTAGGACTGCTAGCTTAGCTGGAAATTACTATGCTTTGGTGATTGTTGATGACTTTTCAAGATATACATGGACTTTGTTTCTTGCTTCTAAAAATGATGCATATAAAGCCTTTAAGAAACTTGCTAAGGTTCTGCATAATGAGAATGAAAATAGGATAAAACAGATTCGTAGTGATCATGGGGGAGAATTTCAAAATGCAAAGTTTGATAAATATTGTGAAAAACATGGGATCATACATAGTTATTCTGCTCCTAGGACACCCCAACAGAATGGTGTTGTTGAAAGAAAGAATAGATCACTAGAAGAGTTAGCTAGGACTATGCTAAATGAATCTGGTTTACCTAAATATTTTTGGGCTGATGCTGTATATACTGCTTCTTATGTGCTTAACAGAACATTGATTAGACCATTCCTTAAGAAAACTCCCTATGAATTGTATAAAGGAAGGAAGCCTAGCATTAGTCATCTTAGGGTGTTTGGCTGCAAATGTTTTGTTTTAAATAATGGTAAGGATAATCTAGGGAAGTTTGATCCTAAATCAGATGAAGGAATACATATTGGTTATGCTATAAATGGTCATGCTTATAGAGTATATAACAAAAGATTGCTTGCTGTTGAAGAATCTATACATGTTGTGTTTGATGAAACAGATTTTTCTGTGCCCAAATCTGTTGTGGATGAACCTGGTATGGATGATTTAAGAACAATTATGCAACAGAATCAATCCAGTGAGCTTGATGCTACTAATCCAAATTCTGTCAAAGAATCTACTGTGAATGCAGGACTGCCTAAAGAATGGAAGACTCCAAGGGATCTCACTCTTGACAATGTGATTGGTAAAATTGAGAAAGGAGTCTCAACAAGGAATTCACTCAATAACTTCTGCAGAACAGTAGCTTTTGTGTCTCAGATTGAACCTAAAAGCCTGGAAGTAGCACTGCAAGACAGCAATTGGATAACAACAATGCAAGAAGAGCTGAATCAGTTTGAATACAATGAAGTATGGACCTTGGTTCCAAGGAAGCATGAGATGAACATAATAGGAACCAAGTGGGTGTACAGGAACAAGATGGATGAACATGGAGCTATCACTAGAAATAAAGCAAGACTGGTTGCTAAAGGGTATAACCAAGAAGAAGGTATTGATTTTGGTGAAACCTATGCACCAGTAGCACGTCTTGAAGCTGTCAGACTTCTTCTAGCATTTTCCAGCATACAAGGCTTCAAGCTATTTCAAATGGATGTCAAGAGTGCATTTCTAAATGGCTACATCAATGAAGAGGTGTTTGTATCTCAGCCTCCAGGGTTTGAAGATCACAAGAATCCAGAACATGTGTTCAGACTTAAGAAAGCCTTATATGGATTAAAGCAAGCACCTAGGCAATGGTATGAAAGGCTAAGTGAATTTCTGCTGTCTCAAGGTTATAGCCGTGGCAATTCAGATATAACTCTCTTTCTAAAGAAGAAAAGTGAAGATATCATACTTGTGCAAGTCTATGTAGATGATATTATCTTTGGATCCACAAATGAAGAGATGTGTGAAGACTTTGTGAAAACCATGAAAAGTGAGTTTGAGATGTCAATGTTAGGAGAAATGAATTTCTTCCTTGGTCTACAAGTTAAGCAACTCAAGGATGGGATTTTCATAAGTCAAGAAAAGTACTGCAAGGAACTGCTCAAAAAGTTTGATATGAATCAATGCAAAGCAATCAGCACTCCTATTTCAACAAGTTGTCAGCTGGATCAAGATTCTGCAGGAAAATCAGTGGATCAAACGAAATATAGGGGTTTAATTGGTTCTTTATTATATCTAACTGCCAGCAGGCCTGACATTATGTTTGCTGTATGTCTATGTGCTAGATATCAATCTGATCCAAAGGAATCACACTACAATGCAGCAAAGAGAATTCTGAAATATTTGCAAGGATCTAAGGATGTTGGATTGTGGTATCCTAACAAGGTATCTTTGAATTTGATTGGTTTTTCAGATTCTGATTTTGCAGGCTGCAAAGTTGATAGGAAGAGCACAAGTGGGACTTGTCACATGCTTGGATCAAGTCTAATCTCTTGGCATTGCAAGAAGCAAGCTTGTGTTGCTCTCTCCACAGCAGAAGCAAAATACATAGCTGCTGGAAGTTGTTGTGCTCAAACCTTATGGCTAAGGCAGCAGCTAAGTGATTTTGGTATTCTGTTAAATAACATACCTATAAAGTGTGATAATACAAGTGCCATAAATTTGTCTAAGAATCCTGTCATGCATTCTAGAACTAAACATATTGAAATTAGACATCACTTTTTAAGAGAACATATAGCTAATGGAACATGTGATATACAATTCATTGGTACTGAATTTCAATTGGCTGATCTATTCACTAAACCACTTGCTAAAGACAGGTTTCACTTTCTTTTAAATGAATTGGGTATTATTAGCTTGAATTGTCCTCTGCAGTGAAAATTTCAATCTGTTGTTTTATGTTTTAACATGTTTCGTTCCCTGTTTCAGAAATCACAACTGTGACTAGGAAAGAGAAAGATTTATTTTTCTCTCTCTCACTTTATTGTTGACTGCTTTTACGGTTATTGACCAGCAGATCCATGCAAATTAATGTGTGGGTATCCTAACTAATTGGATTTTGTGTAGATGCAACAGATTTGATGTACCAAAATCAGGTTCCAAGATATTCCTACATGAATCCACACCTGAACCTGCTGCACCATTGGAATAAAATCTGCAGCATATCTGTGGGATTTGATTTTTCTTCAAAATTCATTATTTCCAAAATCTGATTACATTGCCCTGAATTAAAATTTGTGCTTTTCAATTTTGGTTTAATAATTCTATATAAACCCTGCTCAAATCAGTTCTTTCTCACACTTTCTCATTTGTGCTATAAGCTGTCCAGATTCACACTTGCTTCACCACAGGTTTCGTTTCTGTTCTGAGTAATAATCTGTGCTGTTTTTCTCTAGAATTGTATGTTAATAAACTGATGCAGGAAAACACAGATTAAGCATGGCATCCTCATCACACAGAAGGAAGAAATCCAAAGAGCAATCCAGCAGCAACCAAGGCATTCTGGAGAAATGGTTTGCTGGAGATTCTGAAGCAATGACAAGATACATTCATGAGACAAGCAAGAAGCAAGTCAATGCACCCAAAGTGTTGGAATTTTCCTGGCTGAGAGAAGAAAATCTAACTGAAGCAAAGACCTTGCTCAAGCATCAAAAGCTGAAGAACTTTCTAGAGATGACTGGAAATGTATATCCAGATTTGGTGAAAGTTTTCTACAGCAATTTGGTTCAAGATGGCAAAAATCTGGTCTCCCATGTGAAAGGTGTGAAGCTGAAGATTACAAGGGAAATATGGAGCAATGTGGGAGGAATCAAATATTCTGGAATGAAGGTAAGCAAAGGGAACACTGCTGGAATCCAGGGATTCAACAAGATGCAGTTTTACAGAAGTTGTGTGAGGAATCCTGCTGAACCAGTGGCTAGATTTCATGCTGGAAATCTCACAATCATTCCAAGACTCCTTGCCTACATTATTGCTTGGCAGCTTACTCCAAGAGGAAGTAATCATGCAACTCTCCATGAAGAGGACTTGATTTTACTATACTGCATCATGAATCAACTCAAGGTAAATTGGGTAAGTACTATGGTGGAGCATATGCTCAAATCCACAAGGTTACCAGACTATCGCTTTCCATATGCAATTTTTGTGTCAAAGCTAATTGATTACTTTGAAGTTGACACTACAAATGAAAGAAATGACACAATTAAGGCAGCAAGTGAGATAGACAACTCCACTCTCCTTAAGATGGGATTTCAAAAGGAAGATGATAGCTGGATATTCAGAAGGAATGCTGCAAACAGAGCTGAAAATGAAGCTGCTGATCCAGAAAATGAAGAAGAAAATGTTGATGGAGTGCAGAACATGGATGCATCACCAGTACACTCTGCTGGACATGAGGATATTGTTGCTACAAGCCAAAATGCAATGGTTTGCATATGAGGCACCTGAATACAGAGGTGAACCTCTGTCTATGTTTGAAAGACAAGTGCTAAGCAGGCTGGACACACTCACATATGAGCAGAAAGCACACTATGAGATGACCTACGCCAGGTTTCAACACTTGGATGATCAACTTGAAGGAGTTCAAGTGCAGCTAGCTGAGCTTTATTACAACAACAAGTGATCCTATTTCTAAGTCTTTATCTTTTATATGTTGTTGAGCAATTTGGAATTAATCTGTACTATTTCGTTTTTGCACTGGTGTTTAGTTGTTTTGTGATTTGTAATGAACCTCTATGGTTTATTGGTTTTATTTGAACTGTTATGTATGGCTATTATTGTTTCTGTGGTATTTTGTGCTCCCATTCTGTTTGATGAATCCAAAGGGGGAGAAGAATAGCCTAGAGAACAGCCTAAGAATAGCCTGGTACAGGTTCTGCAGATGATATTCACAGTGGCTGCTGATATGATTCAGATGTTAAATCTGCAGGTATATCATTTCTAAATCTGTTGTTCTGCTTTAACACCTGTTTTCTTTGTATACAGTTCTGTACAGATTTGGTCATGATCCTTCTTCAAAGCTGTGCAAAGCAAAGGGAATTTGTCTCCATCAAACAGGGGGAGATTGTTGAAGCTGGAGGAAGCTTCTTCCCTACCAAGGCTTGATGTGTGTTTGATGAAGAAAATGGCTTGAGTGCTTTGAAGATTGTAATAGGTTTTTAGATTCATTTGTAATTAGGCTTGTAAGTGTGTATGATTGCCTTTTGCTGTGTAACCTATCCTAGATGCCTAACCAAGTCTAGATCAAGCACATGATGTGGTTAAATGGTTTTTGAAAAGCCTTTTGAAATGTTTTTAACAGTTTTAAAACAGTACACACATAAATCTGTTTTATGGAGAAAGAATCTGTTTATTTCTTCTCTGTTAAAAAGGCTTTCGTTAAATGATTTTGAAAAGCTTTTTAAAATGGTTTTAACAGTTTTAAAACAGTACACAAATAAATCTGTTTTATGGAGAAAGAATCTGTTTATTTCTTCTCTGTTAAAAGGCTTTTCTAAATTTCTGTTAAGGCACCAAGGGAAAGCTCAGTTCGTTATTTCAGTTAAGCTGAGCTGGCCTGTATGTTATACTTTAATCTGTTTCACTGTGAAAGAACAGGTTTATTCCTTGGTGAGTTGAAAGGTTTTTCACAAGTTAGTTAGGGGTCCAAAGGTACCACTCAGACAGTTATTTCTGTTAAGCTGAGTTGGCAGTTTTTACAAAATAAATCTGTTAAGTTTAAAACTGAATCTGTTGTTTTCTTAACTGCTTTTCAACTGTTTTTTGAAAAGAAGTTAGAAACTGTTTCTATATAAACAATGTCTCTCTCACATGAAAGAGTGCTGAGGAATTACGCTTTTGACAGAGATCAAACAATTTCCATGTGAGAAGAAGGATTGAAAAGAGTTTTTGAAAGGTTTCCAAAGAGATTTTCAAGTGTGCTTGTTCTAGGAAACCTTGAATCTTGGTGAAGGTGCTGGTGCAGTTTCTGCAGCAAATTGAACTACTGGTTTTGAGTTCTTGCATCTTCTTTTCAGGTGTAATCTTTCCTTTATTCTGTTTTGTAAAGGTGTAAGTGTTAGTCACTCCTTGATAGGGTTTCTTGGAGTGCAAGGTGTGCTGAAATAGGGTTTTTCAGCATTGTGTGTGGTGTTCTTGTAGTGTTCAAGAACTGCTGGTTTTGTAAGTGATTGGCACTGTTTTTTAGTGAATTCCACCTTGGGGTAAGGTGAGACTGGATGTAGCTCTGTATGAGTGAACCAGTATAAAAACGTGTGTATCTTGCATTCTCATCCCTGCACTCTTTTCTGTTTTTGCTTAATTCTGTCAAGAACTAAATCTGTTCTTTTTAAATTGAATCTGTTAATTCTGGGTTTAGTGAAAACTGTTCTTCCTGTCTTGTTAAAGTTTTCTGATCATAAACAAGGTTGCTGCATATAATGGCTTAAGTGAATTGTGAACAAACTGACCATTCATTAAAACCTGTGAAAGGATCATTTTTCTTGAAATCTTGTGTTGTGTAATTTTGGTTGATCTCTAAGCATAGCTATATCCTTTATCCTCACAATATTAATCTGATCTGGTTCTGTTCTGATTCTCTGTTGATCACAATTTTACAGTGAACAAAATTCAATTTGTGCCAATACTGCTCTGAAGAATCAATCTGTTTCATGTAAAAACAATCTGTTCTTTTTGCCTCTGGAATACTGAAAAATTGTGTGTTCTTGCGAAAATTTTATAAGCTCAATTCACCCCTCCCCTCTTGAACTTAGACACTAATAGACCCAACAGTATGGCCCTCCACGAAGAGTCACGATCAAGTCAGAAAAACACGTGGCAATAAGCACCGAAAACATCAAGGCTTTCCTAAAAGGTCGCTAAGGTACGCGTTAATTCAGTTAAGATTCGAATGTTCCAAGGAACATTTTTATACGCTTTCAATGCGCTTTAACGCGTTTTAAATGCGAGAGCTGTATAAAAGGGGACCTTGGGACGTTTGAAAAGGGATCCAAGTTTTGACATAATTCTCGTAGCATTACACAGAGCACAAACCCTAGTTGTTCCGTTGCGCACCCACTGTGTGCACCAGACGATTAGGGCAACACAGTTTCAGTCATTCAGTATAGTTCTCGACCACCTTTAGAGGGTGTGTCACCTTTGATGTTTCTCGCTAGCTGACTTGATCGTCGGAGTGCAAACGCCCGCGAGGGCGCCCCTTTGTTCACTTCTTTTACGGTATTCACGGACGGAGCAGAACGAAGGTGCCCTAGATCGTAAGGACAAGCCACGCGCGTAGACGTCCCTGGTCAATCGGCGGGAACAGTTTCCAGAAAGCCACGAACATGAAACCTGCACGCGCTAGGAGTGAAGAGATGACCATGCAACAACTCATGGGCATGATGCAAGGGCTGCAGGAAGCAATGGCAGCATTGAAAGCGGAGCAAGAGTGCATGCAGGTGGATCTCACAGCATCTCAGGCGAGAAACGATGAGCTCCACCGCGCCAATGAGGAGTTACGCCATGGATGGCGTGGCGTAGATGAACCTGAGACAGCCACCCCACCCAGAGAATTCTCAACACCATTCTCACAGACAATCCTAGAGACAGCAATCCCCAACACATTCACGGGGCCCAAGGTAACCTTCACAGGGATGGAGGATCCTGAGGCGCACCTCACTGTGTTCCACACCCAGATGATGCTGGTAGGCGGTTCTGATGTCGTAAGATGCAAGCTCTTTATGAGCACTTTGACTGGGATGGCCATGGATTGGTTCATCAGCCTCCCAGAGGGTCACATCATGTCTTTCGCACAGCTTTCGCGGCTATTCAGAGAGCAGTATTTAGCCAACAGGGCCCCATCCCCAGTCTCGTACGACCTGTTCGACCTGAAACAGTATCAAGGGGAGACCCTGAAAGAGTACGTAAGCCGCTTCGGGGCGCAAGTGGTGAATGTGGGTACCACAGATGAACCCATGATCGTGTACGCATTCAGGAAGGGGGTGTGTCCTGGACCTTTCAGCAAGTCACTCAATCGCAGCCATCCCAAAACTTTTACGGAAGTTTGGCGTCGGGCGGTAGAACACATTGCCTCTGAGGGCGAGGCATACGAGAAGTGCACGACTGCTGCGCCCACACGCCCGAGAGCGCAGATACGCGCACAACCTGCTAGAGTCCACGAAGCCACTATAGAAAGAAAGAATCAAGATAGAAGGTGCACCTACGAGACAAGGAGAACCCAACCTATGGGTCGATCAGAAGGAAGGAGAGAGGGCAATAGACCTCTAAGGCACAACTTTTTGGTGGAACATAAAGACCTCATCGTTGTCCCCAACATAGCTGACAGGCCACCGGTGAAGTCCGACAAAATACTGGGACCTCACAAGGAATCATGGTGCGAATTTCACGAAGCATTCGGGCACCACATTAAAAACTGCTTAGCGTTGGGCTATCAGTTGGATGAGCTTGTGAAGAATGGTTTCTTGAAAGATTATCTCGCTGGTCCACTGCGACCACAGCCACGGCGACACCAGAGGAAGGTCAAGCGCATGAAATCCCAACTCACGGAGAAGTGCACACCATCTCTGGCGGCTTTTCCGGAGGGGGACCCACTGCCTCTCAACGAAAGAAATATGTGAGGTCAGTAAGTTCGGTTGCAGAGGAATTTCCAGACGACCCGTGGGAGTCAGACCTCGTTTTCACAAGGGCTGACCTGCAGGATGTCGTCCCCCACGATAATGACCCAGTGGTCATTTCAATAGTCACAACGGGAAGGAAGGTACATAGGGTCCTCGTCGACCAAGGCATTCTGCAGACGTCATGTTTTGGTCGACCTTCAATAAGCTACAGCTGTCCCCCGACCTTTTGAGACCCTATACTGGATGCTTGTGTGGGATTGCAGATAACCCAGTAGAGGTACGTGGCTACTTGGAGCTAAGGACGACGTTCACTGATGGAGCAGCATCACGCACCGAGAGCATCCGGTACTTGGTGGTTAACGCCAACTCAGCTTACAACATTTTGTTAGGTAGACCTGCCTTGAAGAGATTGAGGGTGGTTTCCTCCACGCGCCACATGAAGATGAAGCTACCAGATCTTAGTGGCAAGGTGATTATGATCAAGTCAGATCAAGAAGAGGCCCGTAAGTGCTATGAAAATAGTCTAAAGACAAAAAGAGGCGTGGTCATGGTGATTGAGCGACCTCTCGTTTCAGATTCGCAAATGCAGTTAGAGCTGTTCGAAGAGGCGACGCCCGCGAAGTCCACGCCGGTCGAAGCCACCCTTGGGGCGACGCCTATAGAAGATGCATATACAGAAGGAGGAAATGGCGATGCCTCACCAATGGAAGGAGTACGCGGCAAGGCCTCGCCCGCTGAAGAAGAGCCAGAGGAGGCGATGCCCGATGCATCCATTGGGGCGACGCCTATGGAAGAGGACTCCACGAATGAGTCTCTTGCAGAGAATGCGCAAAATGAGCGACCCCAACCAGAGGATAACATAGTAGAAAGACAGATAAGGGGGAAAGGTGTTCAAGATAGGACGCTTGCTGAGCCAAGGAGAACAAGAAGAGGTAGTCGCAGTAATCTCGCGCCACCAAGATGCTTTCGCATGGACTGCGGCGGACATGCCAGGTGTCGACCCAGACTTTTTATGCCACCATCTCACCATGGACGCCAAGGTTCACCCTGTGAGACAAAGATGGAGGAAGTTCAACGAAGAGCGATGCCTCGTCGTGAAGGAAGAAACACAGAAGCTGCTCAGCACCGGACACATCAGGGAGATACAATACCGTGAGTGGTTAGCCAATGTAGTTCTAGTGAAGAAGGCGAATGGGAAGTGGATGATGTGCGTTGACTTCACAGATCTGAACAAGGCATGCCCTAAAGATTCGTACCCACTGCCCAACATCGACGCATTAGTGGATAGCGCCTCGGGTTGCAAGATGCTAAGTTTCTTGGATGCATTCTCAGGTTACAATCAGATCAAGATGCATCCTAGGGACGAGAACAAAACGGCATTCATGACGGAAACGTGCAGTTTTTGCTACAAGGTGATGTCGTTCGGGCTGAAGAATGCAGGCGCCACCTACCAAAGACTGATGGACAAGGTCCTTGCACCCATGCTGGGAAGGAACGTGCAGGCCTACGTAGATGACATGGTCATAACTTCACAAGAGGGAGGGTAGCACACAGTTGATCTGGAAGAACTGTTTGCAAACCACAAGTAGGCGTTCCCCTCCGCTTGTACTTTGTAACTGAGTGGGCCATTAGCTCTGTGCTGGTCCAAGAACAAGACAAAGTGCAAAAGCCCATCTACTTCGTAAGTAAGGCCTTGCAAGGCCCGGAATTGAGGTACCAGTCACTAGAGAAGGCGGCACTAGCAGTGGTGTTCTCAGCCCGAAGACTCCGCCACTATTTCCACAACTTCACAGTGGTGGTGATGACAAACCTCCCTATCCAAAAGGTACTTCAGAAGCCGGATGTAGCAGGGAGGATGGTTCGCTGGGCGGTAGAGTTGTCAGAGTTCGATATCCAATATGAACCCGTCCATCAAAGGGCAAGTCTATGCTGACTTCGTGGCAGAACTTTCACCAGGAGGAGACCCTCAAGAGGTGGAGTTAGGGTCACAATGGGTGCTCTCAGTGGATGGATCTTCCAACAAGCAAGGGGGTGGTGTTGGGATAATCTTAGAGGGTCCTAATGGAGTGCTAATCGAGCAAGCCTTACGTTTTGCCTTCAAAGCGAGCAACAACCAGGTGGAGTACAAGGCGTTGATTGTTGGGATGCTGTTGGCTAAAGAAATGGGTGCTCAGAACCTCCTGGCGAAGAGTGACTCACAGTTGGTCACAGGGCAAGTGACAGGAGAGTATCAGGAAAAGGACTCACAGATGGCCACCTACCTAAGGTACGTCGAGGTGTTGAAAAGAGCTTTCGCCGCGTTTGAGCTGGTGCGTGTCCCTAGAGAGCAGAATGCCAGAGCTGACCTGCTCGCCAAGCTGGCCAGCTCAGGCAAGGGGGGAAGGCAGAGGACTGTGATACAAGAGACCCTCAAAATGCCGTGAAAGTTTGTTGCAGACAACAGGGTGGACGTTCTTCACGTTAGTGCAACAAGAGGAAAACCAAGGAGCCATCGCTCCTTGAGTCAAGATACGGCGAGGGCACCCTGCATCAGTACTTATGCGACCTCGCCAGAAGAAGAAAAAGGTGTACAGGTGTGTGCTTTAGAAGAAGGCGACACATGGATGACCCCTTACAGGCGATACCTAGCTGACGGAATCCTCCCAACGGAGCCGGAAGAAGGGAAGAAGATTAAGAGGAACGCCGCAAGATACACATTAGTAGATGGGATATTATTCAGACACGGGTTTACGCACCCCATCTTGACGTGTGTGAGTGGCGACGAGTGCACCAGGATAATGGATGAGCTCCACGAAGGTATTTGTGGGAGCCATGTGGGAGGAAGATCCTTGGCATCCAAGGTAATACGCACAGGGTTTTTCTGGCCAACAGTAAGAGAGGATTGTGTGCGATACGCTCAGCATTGCAGCAGTGTCAGATGCACGCTGATTGGCACAAGGCGCGCCAGAGGAACTAAGATCCATATACAGCCTGTGGCCTTTTCATACTTGGGGAATTGATATCTTAGGCCCGTTCCCATTGGCGATAAGGCAGATGAAGTACTTGATCGTTGCCATCGAGTACTTCACCAAGTGGATAGAGGCCGAACCAGTGGCACAGATCACTACGCACAAGGTACAACACTTTGTTTGGAAGAACATTGTGTGTCATTTTGGGGTGCCAAGGCGTCTCATGTCAGACAATGGCACCCAGTTCGCGAGCCAACTGTTGGGGAAGCTATGTACAGAAGTAGGAATCAAGCAAGTGTTTGCATCAGTCGAACACCCCCACACAAATGGGCAGGTCGAGTCAGCAAACAGAGTTTTGTTGAGGGGTTTGAAACGCAGATTGGAGAAGGCTAAAGGGGCGTGGGCAGAAGAAGTACCAAGGATCGTATGGGCTTACCACACCACGCCTCAATCTTCCACCATGGAAACAACGTTTAGCCTGATGTATGGATCGGACGCCATGATACCAGTGGAGATCCACGAGAGCTCGCCTCGTTTCCTAGGTTTCGTGGCAGAAGAGTCCAACGAAGAAAGGAGGGTCAACCTGGACCTAATAGATGAAGCCAGAGAAGAGGCGAAAATTAAGGCTGAGGCTGTGAAGAGAAGAGTGGAGCGTCAATACAGCTCTAAGGTGAAGCTACGACAGTTCCAGGTTGGTGATCTGGTCATTAGGAAGGCTCACCCGTACGAGTTAGAAAACAAGTTGTCTCCCAAGTGGACTGGACCGTTCAGAGTAACCAAAGCTAAGGGGAATGGTTCGTATAAGTTAGAGACTTTAGATGGAGGCCCCATCCCACGTAGTTGGAATGCTGCGAATTTAAAGTTTTATTTCAGTTGAAGCTTTGTAAAGGGGACACTCTTTTTCCCTCTCGAGGGTTTTTTAACGAGGTCACCCAAATAAAGAAAAGAAAAGTTTAAGATATTCTTGCCTTAGTTTTCCCTTTCATGTAAGATCAAAGATCAAAGAAACAAAAACAAAGACGAGGCGTCAACAAGATGAGGCGTCGCCAAGTTAAGGCGTCGCAAAGATGAGGCGTCGCCAAGATGAGGCGTCGCTAAGATGAGGCGTCACCAAGATGAGGCATTGCCAAGATGAGGCGTCGCCAAGCTGAGGCGTTGCCAAGATGAGGCGTCGCTAAGATGAGGCGTTGCCAAGATGAGGCGTCGCCAAGAGTAGGTATCACCAAATAAAGGAGCGGAGGTCAGACGCAGAGCAATATAACAGGTATGTTAGTACAAGTTAAAATCCGGGAGCCTAGTCCTTGAGCAGGGGTTAAGGGATCCCTTCGGGATGCCCCCTCCTCAAGTATGAATAGCTAGCCCCAGTAACAGATGTCAGTATGAGTTAAAATCCGGGAGCCTAGTCCTTGAGCAGGGGTTAAGGGATTCTTTCAGGATGCCCCCTCCTCAAGTATGAATAACTAGCCCCAGTACCAGATGTCAGTATAAGTCAAAAATCAAGGCGTCTAGTCCTTGAGCAGGGGTTAGGGGATTCCTTCGGGACGCCCCCTCTTCAGGAATATACAGCTAGCCCCAGTGTCTGGTGTTTTAGACACCCTGAGGACGATATAACGCTGACATAGTAGGCCTCTACTCAGGTGTGGGCACCAGACGCAAAGAGATAAGGGCTAAGTTGCCTTGGTGTTTTAGACACTCCATGGACAATACGGTGCTGATTGTATAGGCCTCTCCATGGGCGTCGTCACCAGAGCGCGACTTCTGTCCCAAGTGTCTAGATACGCTGAGGACACCCAGAGCAGGTCCCTCCTCGAGTATGGGCACCCAGTACAGTTGAGATAAGCCCTCCTCGCCCTCGAGCGATGTCGAGGCCACAAGAGAACAACTAAGCCCTCTTCGCCCTTGAGCGATGTCGAGGCCAGAAAGAAAAAGATGAGACCCCTTTCGCCCCAAGCAATGGTAAAGCCAGCGATGCCCTTGGTAGTAAGCCCTTGGGGGCTCAAGAACAAGTAAGTGAAGAGTAAGAAGGAGAAGCATAAAAACACGAGTTATTAGAGACAAGAAAAATACGCGAAGATAAATTCTCCTTTGCCTTTGGGCAATGACGAGGCAGGCAACGCCTTCATGGGGAAGATTCCTCGCTGAAGGCCAAGTGAAGTTCTAAGTGAAAAGATCAGAAGAAGGGTATGCACCGCTACTCAGAAGGGAAGAATGAAAAGAGAAGGTCACGTGCTACCTAAAGAGTTAAAGACAAGGCGAAGAAGCGATACATCGAAAGTATGTGCCAGTTACGCCTTTGTTTTAGTAAAGCAAGCAGTAAAGCAGAGAAGCTAAAAGTACACGAGGATGTAGAGATAAAGCTTGAATAAACATTTAAATGAGGTTGAGTGTCAGAATTACAGAGCAAATGTTAGAAAATACAAATTTACAAATGAAGATTAATTAAGTGAAGTTCAATCCCCAAGGTCGAGGGGAACGACCTTCCCATGGACAATATGGTTGAGAGGGTTGCAGTTGGAGGTGTCAACTCCCGGGTTTTCGCAGGCGGCTTCAGGTAAGGCCTCCTTGAATCCCTCTGCAAAGATATCAACCATGTTGTCAATAAGCTTTCCTTTAGCCCACTTCAGATTTTCAATGGTGGAGTCTCGGGCTTCCCTCTCTGCAATGAGCTCTCCCTTTGCCCTCTCCAGCTCTTCGATCGTGGAGTCACCAGAGGATAGCTGCTTCTCAAGAGCTTCCTTCTCCACTTGAAGCTTGTTCAGTTCAGTCTGAAACTGATTATGCTCGGTTTGGAGAAGGTTGAGCTTTTCCATCTTTTTAGCTAGCTCCCCCTCGATCTTCTCCAGTGATTACCCCCGGGCAGCACATTGATCAGCAAGTAGTTTCTGTTGTGCCTCGGAGGTTCGCATTACCGCTTCAAGGGCGACGATCTTGGACTGAAGAGACGCTACCTGTTCAAGGAGCTCAGTGAGTCGTTTGCAGGCTTCCGCGTTGGACTGTCGGGCATCTCTCGAGGAGGCTTTGTAGACCTCCTCCTGGCACGCCCAGCTGCGGCACAAGTTCTCCTTCTCTTCCTTCAGGGCAGCCACTTCCTGTCGAGGGTTTGGAGTGCACGCGCCTTGACAGCTTTAGATTTTGCTTGGGCACGCCACTCAAGGGCCACGACCAAGAAGGCACCCAGGTAGTAAGGCATGCCCTCTGACCATGGAACCCTGGAAGGTTCACCTGGCGACAGCTTATCATTAAAGCCCCTCATCAGCTGCATGATGGGAGGGGGAATTGCTATGAGTTCTGGGGTGGTTGTTGGGGCGGTCGGCGTTGGTGTTGTTGTTGATGTTGGGATTGGTGCTGGCATTGGAGCGGATGAAGGCATAAACTTCACCACCCCTTCATCTTGGACTGTTTGGCATGGGGGAGATGTGGCGCTAGGGGGGTTGTCCCTCATGGACCCCCCGTGTGGAGGCAAAGAAGAGCGCGAGTGGACGACTCGATTGGTCCTCCTTCTCTTGTAAGCAGGCCCCACATCCGAGTCGTCATCCTCGGAAGAATAGACAAGCACCCTCTTGCCTTTGTCGGGAGGGGTACAGAGGGAACGCTAGCTGCAGCCAGTGGGACTGCAGCGATGGGAGGGGCTGAGCTAGGTGTTTGAAGTGTTGGAGGAGAGTTGGGTGTTTGGGCTATGGAAGGTGTTTGTGATGTGAGGGGGGAGTTTGGTGTTTGGTGGGAATGGGGGGAATCGGGTGTTTCGGTGGAATGAGATGGTAATGATGGTGGCGATGGTTTGGACTTAAGGAGGGAGGTGCTGGAGGCGTCGCCCTTTGCAGACTGCGCGCCAAGGCGAGCCTTCAAAGACCTGGCCAAGTCAACTCGTGTTGCGGAATCCATCACTGATGCTGCACCAAAACAAACCAAGCAACAAAAGATTAATTAGAGAGAAGTATCAAATACGGAGGGCGAGGCATGGAAACACAAAATCAAAATTCAAACTCAAAGGCCAAGAACAGGATTGCACTCTGCTACGAAGGTAAATTCACGAAGCAACAACACGCGTAGGGGTTAGAGCAGATAAACATTGCTTGCAATAACTAGAGAACGACCAAGAATCAGATATGAAGAAAACAAGTAAAGGACGAGACTCCCTACCAAAGTATGCAGAGAGGGTGTTGGCCTTAAATTCGCGAGATATCAATGTTGGGGTGTGGAAGACGACTTTCAGGCCAGCCAACGCCACACACACCTCCCTATCGGTAGAGTCCAACTCGTCCAGAGATTTAGGTTTGATCAGATTGGGCTTCTCCGTCCAGTATAAGGGGAAGCCATCTAGGGCTGTAGGGTCGTGTTTGGCGCAACACACCCTGAAGAAGTTACCCTTCCAACCTTTGAAGGAGTTTTGGAAGAGGGTGAAGAGGATCCTGCTAGCGACCCCAGAAAAGCTCACCCAGAGACTTTTCCCTTGCTTTTTTTACTTCAAAAAAGTGGAGGAAAACATCCACTGATGGTGGGATGCCCAGGTACCCACATAAGATCTGGAAAGCCCGGACGAAGGCCCAGCCATTGGGATGTAGTTGGGCAGGGGCTACATTGACCTCCGTGAGCAGCTCCCTCTCGAAGGTCGTGAAGGGAAGGCGCAGGCCGATGCGTTTGAATACTGCTTGGTAAAAGAAAAAGAAGGGTTTTCCCCCATTGGACCTATCGTCCACGCAAACTAGCTCCCCAAGGGTGCCATGGCGAATGGAGATGTGGGAATGATGGGTTTTGCAGAAGGCGTTGAAGGTATACAACCGCAAGTCACCCAGATGATTCTCTATGTCTTCAACAGTGGTGAGTTTGGTGCATTCGTTCAATAGCTCGTCGGAAGCCCATGAATAGAGGGCCTTGTAGTGAACCCTTGGGGGAGGGGGATTGGGTGTTATTTTTGTGCGCACCATGGATGGATGAAGAGCTGAAGAAAGAAGAAAAGGTAAAGGTTCAGCAAAGAGGGCTCGAAGAGGCAAGGGGGGAGAAAACCCTAGAAAAATCCTACCCACGCGGAAAAGAGAAAAACGGGGAAAAACGAAGAAATAAGAAAAACACAGAGATGCAGAAATGAAAGCAGACCCAGGCAGTTATGAGGTTTATACAGTAACGAGTAAGAGCAAACAAGAAAGAAAAACCATACCTTTGAGGTTGGTGCGTAGAAAGGCAAGAGCTTTCGCGAGAAGAAAGAACACGAGAGTCGTAGAGAATCGTAAGGGTTTCATAGAAGGGATGAACAGTAGAAGAGAGTGCGAAGAGATGAATGAAACAGTGACTCGAGCGCACGTTTTCAAAAGTTATAACGTTAACTCAAGAAGCGCTAACGACGCGCACCCTCAGCCGCTGGATCGCGCCACGTGTCGAAGGATTAAGCGCTAACTTGAAGCGCAAAGGGCACCAAGTGCTGACCGTGTGATGGAGATCAAGCTCAAGTGGACATAGAGGCCAATCAACAAGATCAAGAAGAGGTAGAGGCACAAATAGAGGACGCCCATGGAGGTCAAAGCCCACCTCAAAGGCTTACAAGAAGCATGTTCAAAGCTTTAGGAGCTAGGGGACAATTATTTTCTCTTTTTGTAATTTCTTTAGGTTGAAGGTGCTTAGAGGGAAACATTAGAAACCTCTATTGTTATAGCATCTTTTAGTCTTTAGTTAGGAGTCTTAGGGGGGGTGTGTTAGTAGATAGGTGTAGGAGTAGAATAGGAGGTGCCAAACTGAAGGAAGAGGTCACACCTTCCTCATGCATTGTTTTAGGCGCCGATTCTGGTAGCTTTTAGGAGGGAGTTTTTGAATTTGTGTAGCTTGCATTTCAGCACCTTAGGCTATAAATAGAGGTGCTCCCTTTTTTTTTTTTACGGATTTGAAATTAGACTAAAGAAACTATACTCAATTTTTGAGAGAGCATTGGAGAGCTTTTGAGCCTTCTTCTCTAGTCTTATCTTGAAGGATCCATGGTGTCCTCAAGTGGCGGCAGCACACTCATCTAGGAGCAACCATCCTTCTAGTGGCGTGATCATCCAACCTTACATCCATCTTCATGAGCATTCTTTTCTCCTACCTTCCTTCTCTTTCAATTGTTCAAGTTTAGCTTGTGTTCTTGAGTTTTGGTTCGGTTATTTTATGTTTTCAGCAGCTGTTCTTCTTCTTCTCTGTTTTTGGTTCGGTGCATTTCTGTTTCCAGCACTCCTTTTCAGTTCACTTGCCTTTTAATTCATTTTGTTCGGTTCATTTTAGTTCTTGTTCAATTCTATTCGGTGCTTTTGATTTTTACCTCTTTTTGTTGGTTCAATCTGACAATATGAGGAACTTCCATATGAGTTTGGATTTGGTGCTAGTTTTGGTGAGTTCTTGACTTAGAACATTGATCCAATTCTAAGAAAAAGTGCCTAACAATTGTCCAACTCAAGTTGATTCCTAAGAATGTCAATAATCATTCTCTTCTTTGCTATTGGAATCACATCACCGTGCGTTGAGCCACGTGTGACGAAATTAGAGCAAGACCCAAAGCGTCACCTTTCTCGCTCAGAGAGCATTGCGTCGTCAGAGCACTCGAAGGGACGTCACATCAGCGGTACAGAGAATGTCACGTCAGCTGAGAATGTCATGTCAACTGATTAGAGAATGACACGTCATTAGAATGCCACGTGGATAATAGGGCGAGGCCTTAGTCTTTTTGCTAAAAATAATTTATCAGCTCAACACTGGGGGCCTGTGTACTGTCCCGTCCCAGGGCGTTGACCAAAAGTCAAAGTCAAAGTCAACACACAGTGGGACCGCTCGAGGGCCCCACAGAAGGGAAAGGAAGTCAACAAGTTGACCGCTTGGGGCATCGCCGGGTAAAGGTGTCGCCTCGCAAAGGCGTCGCCTAAGAAAGGCGTCGCCTCGCAAAGGCGTCGCCCAAGAAAGGCGTCGCCAAGTAAAGGCATCACCAAGATAAGACAATAGCCGAGTCAAGACATCATAAGAAGGGCTCGGGCCTCCTTGACAGCTCAGAATGGCGACAAAGAGAAAGAAAAAGGCGGCTTCAAGGCCACAGTCCTAGTACCAGTAGGGAGTAACCCAACTCGTGAAGTACCCACGCAACCGCTGGAAAACCCTGGGACAGATACGACCCGTGAGGGGGCCACGCCCAGGGGAGGACCACGTGCATGGTACGAGAGAAAGGTAGATACACTCCCAAGGTGAGTGACTAGAAGTTGGGGTGCATGAGTTAGCACCCAGAAAGTCACCCCCTTTGCCAAATGCACTTCGGGAAAGGAGGGTTTGCTCGATGGATTAACCCTAAGTTGGGTAACGGCGTTGTAGGGCCCTCCACGAAGAGTCGCGATCAAGTCAGAGAACACGTGGCAATAAGCACTGAAAACATCAAGGCTTTCCTAAAAGTTCGCTAAGGTACGTGTTAATTCAGTTAAGATTCGAGTGTTCCAAGGAATATTTTTATATGCTTTCAATGCGCTTTAACGCGTTTTAAATGCGAGAGGTGTATAAAAAGGGACCTTGGGACGTTTGAAAAGGATCCAAGTTTTGACCTAATTCTCGTAGTTTTACATTGACCATAAACCCTAGTTGTTTTCGCTGCGCACCCACTGTGTGCACAAGACGATTAGGGCAACACAGCTTTAGTCATTCAGTATAGTTTTCTACCACCCTCAGAGCATTCAGTCACAGTGTTCTACCCGGGGGTGCGTCACCTTTGATGTTTCTGGCTAGCTGACTTGATCGTCAGAGTGCAAACGGCCGCGAGGGCGCCCCTTTGTTCACTTCTTTTCAGGTACTCACAGACGGAGCAGAATGAAGGGGCCCTAGCTCGTGAGGACAAGCCACACATAAAGACAACCTAGGTCAACCGGCGGGAACAATTTTCTTTCTTGATTTATTTTTGTATTGTCTTCCTTCTTTTATTTTGTTGCTTTTAAGTCTATCTTAGGTTTTTTCTTTCCTTATTTTTTTAGTAAGATTCTTTTGGTCTTAAGTTCATCTTTGCATTCAAACACACACACACACATTTTAAGCTTCAAAATTGTTTTGAAGTTCTTTGAGCAAACTTTTGTAAGAAATATCTGAGGTAAACTCTAGCTAGGAATGCCTTGGTACTTAAGTAGTCCATTGAGACTCAACTCGCTTTTATGGGAGTGAATTTGGAGAACACTCATTCTTGAATCCTTGACTAACTTCACCAAAAAAAATTGAAACCATTTTGTACTCTAGTTTAATTAAAAACTTTTGTGAATAATTGTCTTTTCAAATTCAACAATGAGTGATCCATGTCATCATTCTAGTGTTCATGGTAATCTTAATGCTCAAGATCCTATTGATTTCCATAAAACACTAACCAAACAAACCAAATAAATGTTTGAGTTACGGGATATGATAGAGAAACTTTTACAAACTCAAAAAAGCAAAACCCATAGGTCTCAGAGTAAGCATGGGGAAGAATCCCACAAACATAGGAGTGTCCATCATCGTAGTCTTTCCTAGAGTAATGATGCTTACAGTGGTCATCATAACACAAAGTACTACCGAGAAAATCCTAGACAACCTAGACATAGGACTCATCATGTGCCCAAAAAACCTAAGATTGACCTTCCTCCTTTTTATGGTTCAGTAGACAAAGATGATTATCTAACCTAGGAGATGAAGGTTGATCAAATTTTTTACTGCCACCAAATTGATCATGAGAGGAGGTAACAACCCTTAGTTTTTAAGAATCAACAATGACTTGATGGAAAACTTACAGAAAAGATCTCAGGTTACAAAATAATTCCCAAATAAGATATTGGAATGAGCATAGGTCAACCCTTAGAAAGAGATATGTACCTTCTTATTATGATAGGGAATTAATGCAACAACTTCATAGGCTTACACAGAGAGATATGTTTGTAGAACAATATAGAAAAAAAATGGAGTTGTTCATGCTAAGGGCGGGTATCTATGAAGAACATAGACTTACAATAACTCGTTTCCAGAGTGGTCTTAATTATGATATAAGGGATAAAGTTAAACCTTTACCTTATAATTGATGGAAAAGGCCTCAGTTCCGGACCAACCACTAGAGGCAAAGACAAGAAGATTAGGACTTTGCTACTGATGACAAAGACACTCTCTTATATATGTTTAAAAATGCCATAACCTAGTTTAAATTCTAGTGTAGGATTTAAATTTTCTTACTTAAAAGTATAATAGCATTTGGGCTTGTATTTTTCCATAAGTAGATTAGGATTAGGGTTAGATTTCTAAAACATACCTAAGGTATAATTGGGCTTAATTGCAGCCCACATTAAACCCTAGGTCGGTTATTATACCTAATTAGGTCACATGGTGCACACTTGATCGTGCTTTCCTTGTGACTTAATTTTAGGCGCCTAATTCAAACCATTTCCATTTGAATTTTCCAACTCCTTTTGCTTGTAAATGGCCGACCCTCTAGCCTATAAATTCGAGTGCTTGGCTCATGAAAACATTGATCATATATATGAGTAATATGCTGCCAAATTGCAAGCCTAAGCACTCTCTTATGTAGCCTCTCTAGAATAGACACCTTTGGTCTGTTCTTCCATCCTTTCCAAGTGATTTGGCTGAACCAATCACTCTCCCAACTTCTCACAAAAGCTCCAAGGAATCCATAGCTCCATTGGAACTCTCGTTGACATATCTCTTCCATTAGCTTCCACAAAATCTCACCAATCTCCAAGAAAAACCAATTCGGATGAAGAGGATTCTATCAATAATGATATTAATGACCTTGTTTAACTTTGTGTTAGAGTATAAGAACAAATATAGAGAAAAACATCTTTTAGAAAATCTTCTTCTTATAACAATCCCATAAAAAAATATTTAAAAAAGATAATTATTTGTCTACAGAAAGCGCAAAGACGATATGACATAACTTTACAAGAAGCTAACCACAAATCCAAAAGATTCAAGACTAGGTCAAACATCTCAAGCATAGACACAGGGCCTCACCATCCATCAAAAGATCCTCAGAAGAACAACCGGGCATAGGCCAGATTATAAATTACTTTTCATTCTAGTCTTTTTAAGACAAGTTTAATTTGTAATCAATTGGGCTCACATTGGACCAATTAGAAGAAGAATAACCTAGCTTCCCATGTGCTCACCTTTGACCTAGATTCTAGAAGACTCCCCCATGTGTGCACAATTCACTTTGTTTCTAGAAGCTTGTAGTTCTTTATGCCCCTACCCATCCACTTTTCCTCTCTGAGAAACTCATATATATAAATAGGGTGTCTCCCCTCTTGTGAATCATATTGAATTTTTAGTAAAGAAACTGTTAGAGTGAATTCCTGAGTGTTTTCCAAATTTCTTATAAGTCTTATCTTGAGCAGAGTGTGCTTCAAGTGGCGACTCAATATTCACTCATCTTGGAGCTTGTTCCTACCGGTTAACTCTAACAACTGCTGCCACCCTTCAATCTTGCCTGAGAAACGTTCCTTCTTGATCAAGAAACCTCTCACCTGCAAAGACAAAGGGGCGCCTTAACGGTTGTTTGCACTCCGACGCTCAAGTTAGTATTAGGGCAAAGAAACACCAAGTGTGTATATTAGCTTTAGTCTTAGAAACTACGTACCTTACTAGGGTTTTGACACCCTTTATGTAGGCTGAAACTAGGGTTTACCTTTGCTTTGTTACCCTTGACTAGGGTTCCTTGGGAATGTCCTTGTGCTGCTATTCATAGAATCTTAGCGTATCTGGCACATGAACTTCCCTTAACTGGAGTGCGACCAATAATAGAGCGGCCGCTTGGGTACCAACTTGTGCACCTCTTCTCTAGCGCCGTCTGCTTCGTGGGTGCCCTAAGTATTCACGTGCCATGCATGCAGCTTCTCTGGAAACCCTAACCCTAATGGGCCTTAATGCCTCATAGGATTATCCACACGTGTTGCGCCTTCATACGTCATACACACCACGTGCATGGATCCGTCGTGACCTAGGCTTCCCCACACATCTCTTGTCTTTATCTGTTATCTTAGCAAAACTCTAGGGCCCATCTTACGTGACCCTCTACAACGTCTATACAACCGATGTCTGATCTTCTCCCTCTACCAGTGAGGTCCGATCTCGATCTCCAACATCGGGGTTTGGGATACAAATATCGAAGACTAACCAATTCCCTGGTAGGTGCGTCTGGGGCCCATCTCACGTGGCCCCGTTCCATTACCAAGCATCGGTGTACGATGTCTGAGTTTAGTCTCTGGGTTGATGATCGAGGGCTGGTCGGGACACAAGCCCCTCAGTCTCGATCTATAACTGGTTTCAGTGAAGAGACTAAGTGATCACACTGGGCGACCTATGTGGCACTGGGTGACGGGTGTGAATAGCGCACCGAAGTGACATCTCATCATTTCTTCATTGGTGAACGTACACGTGTCGGGATCAATGGCTGAGCCTTGTTAGCGCTTGAACTTCTTTGTGTACTGTTTGAACACTTTATCCCTTACGCCCTTACCACTGTTTCATCACCTTTGATTACGCGAATCTTCACTTTGCCTTTGCGAAAGAACACTCTCTTCTCTCTCTCCCAAAACTTCAAACCCTCGAACCTCATCGCCTGAAAAGTATGATTTTTATTTCCCGGTCATTTCGCCACTTATGATTTCACTGCTTGTAACATGCTCATATATGCCTGGGATTGTTTATGACTTCTGCATTTCTTCGCACATTAATTTCTATTGTTCATGCTTCGAGTCTCTGTTTTCGGGGCTTCTTTGATTTTGTCGAGTTGGGCCACCTTCGACCTTCTAAAGTTTATCTTTTTCTTCTTATTTTTAGCTTCCCCATCCGAGATGACCAAATGAGTTCCCGAACCGGCTTCTCCCTCGGACTCTAATTCCACTTTGACTTTGTCGTCGTCCCTTGTCACCTTCTTTATACCACTGGGCATCAGTGGACCTTTTAGAGGAAACGTCCACCTTTACTTCCCTTAAGAGCATAGCAACCTATAGGAAGAAGCAATCCTGCCATCCATCACGTGTCTTTGGAAAAGACCACGATAAGTATGTGCAGATGGTGGCTTGTCGCGAGGGGGAGCCAGTATGTTCTGACGAAGCTTTTGACCCTGAAGGCCCTTTCTGCTTGATTTATTCCACCCTCTTCCGAAGACTGGGGTTTCGGTTACCCTTTATCCCTTTCGAGTGCACGCTGCTGACCGAGGTGCATGTTACCCCCGCCCAACTACACCCTAACAGTTGGGCGTTTGTGAGGGCCTTTGCCCTTCTTTGCTGCAGCCTTGGCCTCACGCCTTCCTTTATTTCTTCGAGGTCAAAGACCCAGGGAAAAATTTGTGGGTCAGTTTCAATGGTGTGGCTGGGAGGGTACTCTTAACACTCTTCCAACAATCATATAAGGGGTTCAAGAAGAACTTCTTCAAAGTTCGCAGCAATCGGAGGGATCCCTCTCTTTTAGATGGGTTTCCCTTATATTGGACGGAGAAATCAAACCTTCAGAGAGCCTGATGTCAAAGTCAAACATATGGTGGGACCCATCCAGGGAGCCCAGGGAAGAAAGTCAACAGGTTGACCGCTTAAGGCGTCACCAGGTGTAGGCGTCGCCAGGTGTAGGCGTTGCCAGGTGTAGGTGTCGCCAGGTTAAGGCGTCGCCAGGATGAGGCGTCGCTAGGATGAGGCATCGCCAGGATAAGGCGTATACGGTGTCACCCCCCGATACCCATGGGTGGGGCGACATCACGAGAGGCCTCAGTACCTCAGAACAGTAATAAAGAGAAGAGAAAGGTGGCTTCAAGGCCATATTCCTAGTGCCAGTGAGGAGTAACCTGACTTTTGAAGTACCCACGCCACCTCTGGGAGACCCTTGGGACAGATACGACCCATGAGAGGGCCACGCCCAGGGGCGAACCATGTGCGTGGTACGAGAGGAAGGTAGATACACTCCCAAGGCGAGTGACTAGAGGTTGGGGCGCATGAGTTGGCACCCAGAAAGTCACCCCTTGCGCCAGATGCACTTCGAGGAAGGAAGGCTTACACGAGGGATTATCCCTAAGTTGGATTATGGCGCTGTAAGGCCCTCCACGTAGAGTAGCGATCAGGTCAGAAGAACACGTGGCAGTAAGCATTGAAACATCAAGGTATATCAGTTTCCCTGAAAGTTTTCTAAGGTACGTTTTATTCAATTTACGTTTCAAACGCTTTAAAGCACTTTAAACGCTTTAAATGCTTTGAACATTTTAAATGCGCTAAACATTTCTAAACGCCTTAAATGCGCTTTAAGACGCTTTAAATGCACTTTAAGACGCTTTGAATGCTTTAGACGTTTAAAATGGGCTTTAGACGTTTGAGACAAGGACCCCAGTTTTCAGTTTACACACACTCTGGTTGCCTACTCGCGAACCCACTGTACGCACAGGCAATTAGAAAGAATCAGTTACTCAGCTATTTGACCACCTTCAGAGCATCCATTCACGGTGTTCCGATACGAAGGTGTGTCACCTTTGATGTTTCTCGCTTGTTGACTTGATCGTCGGAGTGAAAACGGCCGCGAGGGCGCCCCTTTGTTGACTTCTTTTTAGGTATTCACAAAGACGGGAATCCGGGTTGAAGACGAAGGTGCCCTAGCTCGCGAGTTTAAGCCACGCACGAAGACGCACCCGGTCAATCGGCGGGAACAACGAGCTTCTCTCTGGGCTCTCTGCCCCTTTGAACACTTTGGAGCTACTTAAGCGTGAGTTTGGCCCCGAAGATCTCGAAACCTACATTGGTACTCCCTTGTTCTTATGCCTCTTATTTTATACCATTTTTTCCTGCATACCTGTCTTGTTTACTTACTCCCGCATTAACTTATTGCTTTTACACAAACATGGGTTTTCAACAAAGACAAGAAGAAGAAGTTGGCTGACCTCTTGGCTAAGCGAAGGGCAACTGCTATTGGGGTGAGCATTTCAATGCCCCTAACCCCTACATCTTCAGTTGCGCCTACTTCCCAACCCACCAATTCGACCCCTACCGCCGTTGAGGTACGAGGCGGAGTGGCGGTCGAGTCTGATGACGAAGATACGTGCACCGATCTTGTCTTCAAATGACCGAGGGTGGGCGTGACCGTGGCGCCTTCTGCCTCTGCCTCGGCCGGTACCCCGACCTTCATAGATCATCCCCCTAGCGCCTCCTCCTCGCTTCAAGTTGTTGCTCTCGAGGGTGGGGGAGAGAGTGCCCCCGGAGGCTAAGAGACGTCTTCCTCCTTGCCACTTCCATTGCTGCTAAAAAGAGCACTCACTCCTTGTTCGACCTTGGAGTTAATACGCAAGAGGGGACGTATGTCTTCCCCCCCTTGATGTTTCTACCCCAAGTGAACGACACATTCTCGATGTCACCCTTGCTGTATAAAGTCAGGGGATAGCTGATCTCACCCTTGCTACAAAAGTCAAGGGACGAGACTTTGGTACTCGAACCATACTTCCTTTTGCCTTGGTGTGCTTACGCGAGAGGGGTTTATTGGGAAGACCAAACTACCTCTACTTCTCTGTGTATCACTTCAAGGGAAGAAGTCCCTTTATTTCAGCGAACCATACTATTATCGGGCTTGGTGAACTTACGCAAGAGGGAGGTCCACTCGTGGGACTATACCACTTCCGCTCTTGACTTATCACTACAAGGGAGAGGTTCGTTTAGTTCAGCGAACCATACTATTCTCGGACTTGGTGAACTTACGCAAGAGGGTGGTCCACTCGGGGGACCATACTACTTCCGCTCTTGACTTATCACTACAAGGGAAAGGTTCGTTTATTTCAACGAACCGTACTATTCTCGGACTTGGTGAACTTACGCAAGAGGGAGGTCCACTCGGGGGACCATACTACTTTCGCTCTTGACTTATAACTACAAGGGAGAGGTTCGTTTAATTGCAATGCACATTTAACTGAATAAATTTTATTCGGGTGACCTCGTTAAAACACCCTCTCAAGGGAAAAAGAGTGTCCCCTTAAACATGTACAAATGCAAGATTTAACTTAAATAAAACTTCAGGTTGGTCGCGTTCCAAGTGCGAGGAATCGCGCCGCCTTCTAATGTCTCGAGCCTGTATGCTCCATTCCTAAGGGCCTCGTTTATCCTGAAAGGACCGGTCCATTTGGGAGATAGCTTGTTTTCTAACTGGTACGGGTGGGCCTTCCTCATCACTAGGCCGGCGACCTGGAACTGCCGAGGTCTCAACTTTGAGCTGTACTTGTACTCCACCCTCCTTTTCAAGGCTTCAGCTTTAATCCTTGCTTCTTCCCTCCCTTCATTCAGTAGGTCCAAGTTCACCTTTCTTTCCTCGTTCGACTCCTCGACCACGAAGTTCTGGAAACGTGGTGAGTTCTCCTAGATTTCCACTGGGATCATAGCATCTGAACCATACACCAAGCTGAATGGTGTTTCCTTGGTCGTGGACTGAGGGGTAGTGTGGTAGGCCCACACGATTCTAGGAACTTCTTCGGCCCAGGTCCCTTTGGCTTTGTCTAGCCTTCTTTTCAGACCTCTGAGAAGAACTCGGTTGGCCGACTCAACCTGTCCGTTCGTCTGGGGGTGTTCTACTGATGCAAATACCTGCTTTATCCCAATTGATGCCTTGGAAACTGGGTACCATTATCTGATACCAACCTCTTCGGGATTCCGAAGCGGCACACTATGTTTTTCCATACGAAGTACTGGATCTTATGGGTCGTGATCTGTGCCATTGGTTCGGCCTCGATCCACTTCGTGAAATATTCTATGGCAACCACGAGGTACTTCATCTGTCGTACCGCTAAAGGGAAAGGCCCCAGAATATCGATTCCCCAGGTATGAAATGGCCACGGGCTGTATATCGATCTCAACTCCTTTGGGGCGCATTGTGCCAATCAGCGTGTTGTTGGCACTGCTTGTACCGTTGGGCGTATCTCGTGCAATCCTCCCTCATGGTTGGCCAATAATATCCTGCACGAATGGCTTTTAACGAGAGAGATCGGCCACCAATTTGGCTACCTCATATCCCTTCGTGTAGTTCTGCCATGATGCATGTGCATTGCTCACCATCCACGCATACCAGTATAGGGTGGGTGAATTCGTGCTTGAATAATTTCCCATCGATCAGGGTGCACTTGCTCGAATTTTTCTTGATTTTCTGAGCTTCTGTGGGCTCTAACGAGAGTATCTCATCGGCTAAGTAGCGATGGTAGGCCGTCATCCAGGTTTCTCCTAAATCAACCTGGCAAACTTGCGACACTATTTCTCCAACAATTGGGTACCTGCTTATTCTGGGTGTTTTCACCGTCTCTTGTATCAACGAACGATGACTCCTTCTCTTCCCTTCCAATGTGTGGATTTCTGTCGTATCGCCCGCGGTGGTTCGAGGTGTCTTCAGGGTTTCTTGAATCGTTGTCCTCTGTCTGCACCCCTTTCCTGAACTCGCGAGTTTTGCAAGCAAGTTAGCTCGGGCATTTTGTTCTTTGGGTACGTGGACTAACTCGAACACTTCGAACGACTCTTTTAGGACCTAGAGGTATTCTAGATATGCGGCCATTTGAGGGTCTTTAGCTTGGTATTCCCCCGTGACTTGGCCTGTAACTAACAAGGAATCGCTCTTTGCTAACAACCCCTTTGCTCTCATCTCCTTAGCCAACAACATTCTCCCGATCAGGGCCTCATACTCTGCCTGGTTGTTACTGGCCTTGAAGGCGAATCGTAGGGCCTGCTCAATCAGCAACCCATCCGGTCCCTCCAAGATAACACCTGCTCCACTACCTTTCTGGTTTGTGGAACCATCTATAGAGAGTACCCATTTGAAATCTGCCCCTTTCTGGGGTGTGGCCGCCGAGGAGAGTTCCACTACGAAATCGGCATAGATTTGGCCCTTGATGGGGCCTTTAGGCTCGTAGTGTACGTCGGATTCACACAGTTCCACTGCCCATCGCGCCATTCTTCCCGCCACATCCGGTTTTTGCAAAACCTTGCGGATTGAAAGGTCTGTAATCACTATCACGGTGAAGCTCTGGAAGTAGTGGCGGAGTCTTCTTGCTGAGAATACCACCGCTAAGGCTGCTTTCTCTAAGGCCTGGTATCTCACCTCCGGCCCCTGCAATACCTTGATGACAAAATAGATTGGCCTCTGTAGCCGGTTTTGCTCCTGCAATAGGACCGAGCTGATCGCCCTTTCCGTTACTGCGAAGTATAGACGGAGTGGGATACCTAACTCTGGCTTGCATAGCACCGGGGGGCTAGCCAGGTACTCCTTCAGTTTGACGGACGCTTCTTCACACTCACGGGTCCAGACGAACCTGTTGTTCCTCTTCAGGCACTGGAAATAAGGGTGTCCCTTATCTCCTCCTGCCGATACGAATCTGGACAGATCGGCCATGCGCCCCGTCAACTACTGCACTTCTTTCACTGAGATTGGGCTTCTCATAGCTATTATGGCAGCGCACTTCTCGAAGTTTGCCTCGATTCCTCGTTTAGTTAGTAGGAAACCCAAGAATTTTCCTGCCTCCACTCCGAACACGCACTTCTCCGGATTCAGCTTCAACCTGTACTTTGCTATTGTAGTGAATAGCTCTTCCAGGTCAGCTATGTGTTGCTCCCTCTGCTGGGAGGTGACCACCATGTCATGTACGTATGCTTGGACATTCCGCCCCTGCATTTTTAGCCCAAAGGGCATAGCCTTATAGCAATAATAAGACAACTCTGTAATGAACGCAGTCTTACATTCATCCCTGGGATGCATCATAATCTGGTTGTAGCCAGAGAAGGCATCCAGGAAGGTGAGTAACCTGCATCCGGAAGCACTATCCACCAAGGCATCGATATTGGGCAGTGGGTAAGAATCCTTTGGGAAGGCCTTGTTGAGATCCGTGAAATTGACACACATCCTCCATTTCCCATTGGCTTTCTTTACCAGCACCACGTTGGCTAGCAATTCGGGGTACTGGATTTCCCTGATGTGGCTGACTTTTAGCAACTTCTCCGTTTCTTCCCGTATGGCCTGACGCCTTTCTCCGTTGAACTTTCGCCTTCTCTGGCGGACAGGCCGGACCTTGGGGTCCATAGTGAGGTGATGACACAGGAAATCAGGGTCAATACCGGGCATGTCGATGGCAATCCATGCGAATGCGTCGAGGTGTCGCGCTATGACCCCAACGACTTGATCTTGCAACTCTTTACTCAAGGACTACCCAAGTTTAAACATCTTTCCTGCGATCTCCTTCTCTACCACACCTCTAGCTCGCTCGGGTCGGTTATCTCGGACGATCTCTTCATGGGTCACTCCGTCTTCCCTCGGTGGTATAGTTGTGACAGAAAACACTCCTCTCTTCATTCTGAGGCTGTTTTCGTAGCACTTCTTAGCCTCCCTTTGGTCAGACTTGATGGTGATCACTGCCCCCTCGAGGGAAGGCAATTTCATCCTTATATGCCTCGTGGAGGGGACTGCTCCCAACCTGTTTAAGGCCGGTCTCCCCAACAGTATGTTATAAGCCGAGGGAGCGTTAACGACGAGGTATCTGATGCTTGTGGTGTGTGAAGACGTGCCATCTGTGAATGTTTTTCTTAACTCAATGTGCCCGCGAACCTCTACCTCGTCCCCTGCAAAACTATATAAGCATCCGGTGTAGGGCTTTAGTTGGTCCGTGGACAGCTGCAACCGGTTGAAGGTTGTCAAGAACATAACATCCACTGAACTTCCTTGGTCTACAAGGACACGACGCACCCTTCTCCCGCCTGTGACTAGCGAGATTACCACCGAATCATTATCGTGAGGTATGACGTCCTAGAGGTCGGCTTTTCTGAAGGTGAGGTCGACATCGGGATTAGGTCCGTCCGTAGCACTTCTACTGCCATCACCTCTCGTGCGTACTTCTTTCGCTGGGAGGCAGTGCACCCTCCTCCTGAGAGTCCTCCCGAGATAGTGTTAACCTCTCCGTGGATAGGCACCTCGTGCCCCTGATTTGCTCCCGTAGCCACCAACGCTTGGTCGTCTTGTGCCTCTTGAAGATAGTCCTTCAAGAAACCGCTCTTCACCAGTTCATCTAGTTGATGCGTCAAGGCCAAACAATTTCGTATATAGTGGCTATTTGCCTGGTAAAACTCGCACCAAGCGTTTTTGTTGGACACCATCTTCCTATCTGTCTTCGCCGGTACTTTCAATTTCGCTGTTATGTTTGGGATGGCGATCAACTCCTTGAGTTACACACGAAAGTTATGCTTCATGGGTGGGTCCTTCCGTGCGCGTGTGTGGGTCCGTTCATAGGGCTTTCCCGCCCCCTTTTTCTCCGTGGTTGCCTCATGCACCCTCATTGGTGGAGGTCGTGCTGTCGTTCGAGGTCGGGAAAGGCTGACAAGACCTTGTTTCTGTGTTACTCAATCATCTACGGCGATGTGTGCTAATGCACGACGTCTAATCTGTGAACATCTTCGGGTAGAACCTTAATAGTGAGTATGTACACAAGCCCCCCAATCTCGAGCTGTCAACTTGTTCAGCGAAGCGACTATGGCCTTGCCCTACTGACCTACGTGGCTTCCCGTGATAGGACGTGCACAGAGCATTCCTGTTCATGTTGTAATCAACGCACACGTGGCTTAATCATGCGGCTGGGACTTAACGTCGCTTGCTCATCAAACATCAAACATCAAAGGTATGGTTTTTCTCCATCGATTGCTCTTTATTTCTGATTTCGCGCATTGATAATTGCCTGGGTCTGTTTATATTTCCACGTTTCGAGTTTTCTTGTGCATCTTCTTCCTTCCCCTGTTTTCTGGGTTTTTCAAAGAGAATAGGGTTTTCTGGGCTTTTTTGTTTCACACCATAGTTTTCCCCTTGTTGAACCTTTGTTTCTTCCTTTCCTTGTTTTTCTTAGCTTTCTTCCATCATGGCGCGAACAAAAATCACTGCCAATCCTCCTCCTCCTAGCGTCAACTATAGGTTCCTGTACCCCTGGGCTTCCCATGACCTCCTCGCTGAAACCTTCTCCCTCACCTCTCTCGCTGACTGAAGGGCACACTTGGATAGTGAACCCGATTTCAAAGGTAGACGTTCAGGAGGGAGTGTGACGCTTACATCTCAGTTCGTCCTTGTGTAGAGGGCGAATCTGTTTGTGTAGACAACCGCGGCAACAACGGGGAACCATTCTTTTTCTTCTACCAAACCGTCTTCAAGCACATTAGGCAGCGCCTCCCTTTCATCAGCTTTGAAAGGGAACTACTAACTGAGATAAATGTTGCCCCTGCCCAGCTGCATCCGAACAGCTGGGACTTCATCAGGGCCTTCTCCATCCTCTGCAACTTCTTTGGCCATGCCCCTTCTGTAGACGTCTTCCTACATTTCTTTAAAGCCAGAAACCCTCGGAAAAACCTCTGGGTCAGCTTCAGCGGGGTGACTGGGAGAGTCATCCTTACCCTATTCCAACAATCCTACAAAGGGTTTAAAGGAAAGTTCTTCAGGGTGTGCTGCTCTGAGCACGACCGCACTGCCCTTGATGGATTCCCACTATACTGGGTGGGGAAGCTCAAACTCAAGAAGGCCAAGACCTTGGACAAGCTCTCCTCAGCTGATCGGGGCGTATGCCAAGTTCTGGCCAGCCTAGGGGTGATTTTCAACACCGCAAAACTTATAAAAAACGAATATAACCCAACTGGGCTTGCTAGTTACATTGGTATAGGAATCTTCTCTTGATCTTCCTCATATACCACTCTATTTATTGCTCTTTTGTATCTGTTAACCTACACTTGTACTGATTTTCTGATTCTCCTTGTTTACTTGGTTCTTATCTCTTCTTTCCTTGGTGCAGGCATGGTGCTAAACGCAAAGAAGCGGGCTAGGTTGGCTGAGGTTTTGTCTATTCGTGATGACGCAACTGCTAAGGCAGGTGCCTCGACACGTCCTGCCTCACCTACCACCCAGACCGCTCTTATGCCACCTTCCACTGAAACCATTCCCACTCCTGCTTCTCCACAAGCTACTCTGCTCCCGCCTCTCCAGCCCCTATTGCTGCAGTTCCTCTTGCAACAGACAAGGCTTCTCCACCTCCAGCCCCCCTAGAGAAAAAAAAGGGGTGGTGCTCATCGCTTCGGACGATGATGAGGACACCATGGAGGGCCCTATCTTGAAGAGGCGGAAAGCAACAACAGTAGCCACCTCTCACTCTTCTTCTGCTAGACGCCCTGCCTTACTCAGGGATAACCCCCCTAGCGCCTCCTCTCCTCAGAACCTTCTTGCACTTAAGGATGGGGCCGAGAGTGTATCTTAGCCAGCCCCTGCCTCTGCCCCTGAGCTTCCCTTGGTCCTTCAGCAGATCCTGAAAGGTTACCAAAAAGGGGCCATGGAAAGCTCTACCGACGAGGCAGTGCAGGAGAGATTGGCTCTCAATCTTGGGGAATTCTTCGCTCGTGCCAACTCCTCTTCCCACGAGTCTTAATTGAAGACCAAAGAGCAATAGGCCCTGGCAGAAGAACTGGCGCTGGTGAAAGAACAACTGGCCAACCAAGCTCAGAGTTTCTTCATTCGGGAAACTGCACTAACTCGAGAGTTGGGTGTTCTTCGAAAAGCTGAGCTAGAGGCCAACAAGAAACTTCACGACGAAGGCCAAAAGTACACCACCTTGTTGGGCAAAGTTGTGCCACTTCGTGCCCAAGTGGTGGGACTTCAAGAAGAGGTTGCGGCCAACAAGGTAAAGATGGCTACTTTTGAAGAACGGTCTGTTTTGCGGAAGGTGCATTTGGGTAGGGTAGAGGCTGAACTTATTGAGAAGGCTGAAGCCCTCGAGAAGACAAAGGAAGAGCTTGTTGAAAAGGCTGAAACCCTTGCGAAAGCCAAAAAGGAGATAACTGCACAAGTTGAAGAATTTGAGAAAGCCAAAGCAACTCCTCGATGATGTTGCTGATGCCTACGCTGCTGGGTTTGAAGATTCCCTTGCTCAGGTTGTTTGCAAACATCCTGAGATGGACATTTCGCCCTTTGCCACGACGAACCACATTGTCGACGGCTAGATTGTGCCAAGGCGTCCTCAGAAGGAAACTGCTTAGACCTTAGGCTTCACAACTTGTACCTTTAAGATTGTTCCCGCCGGTTGACCAAACTGTGCTTCGTGCGTAGCTAAGACTCGCATATCAAGGACTCCCTCGTCTTTGCTCCCAATCTCCACCCTTCACCACCGTGAGTACCTGAAACAGATAGAACAAAGGGGCGCCCTCGCGGCCGTTTGCACTCCGACGATTAAGTCAGCAAGCGAGAAACATCAAAGACACACCTCCGTATCGGAGCACCGTGAATGGATGCTCTGAAGGTGGTCAAGTAATTGAGTAACTGATTTCTCCCTAATTGCCTGTGCGTACAGCGAGTTCGCGAGCAAGCAACTAGAGTGTGCGTGAAACTGAGTCTCGATCCCCCGTCTCAAACGTCTAAAGCCTCTTTTAAACGTCTAAAGCATTCAAAGCGTCTTAAAGCGCATTTAAAGCACTTAGAAACGTTCAACGCGTTTAAAACGTTCAAATCATTTAAAGCATTTAAAGCACTTTAAAGCGTTTGAAACGTAAACTGAATAAAAAAGTACCTTAGCAAACTTTTAGGGAAACTTATATACCTTGATGTTTCACTACTTACTGCCATGTGTTCTTCTGACTTGATCGCTATTCTACGTGGAGGACCTTACAATGCCGTAACCCAACTTAGAGATAATCCATCGCGTAAGTCCTCCTTCCTCGAAGTGCATCTGGCGCAAGGGGTGACTTTCTGGGTGCCAACTCATGCGCCCCAACCTCTAGTCACTCGCCCTGGGAGTGTATCTACCTTCCTCTCGTACCACGCACATGGTTCGCCCCTGGGCGTGGCCCTCTCATGGTTCGTATCTGTCCCAGGGGTCTCCCAGAGGTGGCGTAGGTACTTCACAAGTCAGGTTACTCCTCACTGATACTGGGAATATGGCCTTGAAGCCACCTTTCTCTTCTCTTTATTACTGTTCTGAGGTACTGAGGCCCTTCGTGGTGTCGCCCCCTCCACGGTCTTTCCTACTCGTGGGTATCGGGGGTGACACCATCGATGCCTTAACCTGGCGACGCCTTACCCTGGAGACGCCTTAACTTGGCGACGCCTTAACCTGGCGATGCCTTCACCTTGCGACGCCCACACTTGGCGACGCCTACGCCATGCGACGCCTTAAGCGGTCAACCTGTTGACTTTCTTCCCTGGGCTCCCTGGATGGGTCCCACCATATGTTTGACTTTGACTTTGACTTTGGTAAACGCCCGGGGACAGGACGGTACAAAGATCATTCATAACTTTAATACAATTTGCACCTTTAGTTCACTTGCCTTATTCGTCTTGCTTGTTGAGGACTGTGCATTAATCTTGCCACTTTTACTAACAGCATTCTGATGCTAACCTCATACGACGTCCTTGACGAACTTTTAAAACTTGAACTTTAGGTAGCACGCCTTCTCGCCCTCTTCCTTTAACTTCTTAACGACTTGTGATGGAAGTGAGCATGCGTGAACCTTCGACTGGCCTTGCCTCCACTTCTTTCTTAGGCAAGGAACTCCTTTCCTTCATACTCGCTTGCACTTTGCGGTCTTGAGGTGACTACCCTCAAGGCGCGTCTCTGGCCTCATCTTCGCCTAGAGGCGAAGGAGGACTGAACTGGTCGAAGCCTATTGTTCGTACTTGGTACCCACGCTCGAGGAGGAGGCGTCCCGAAGGAGGCTGCCACTTCCCCTCGAGGTGTCTAAACACCTAGACAAATAGTGCACTTAGTGCCCACGCTCGAGGAGGAGGCGTCCTAAAGGGAGTTGCCACCCCTCACAAGGTGTCTAAACACCTAGACGATCGGTGCACTTGGTGGCCACGCTCGAGGAGGAGGCATCCCAAAGGGAGCTGCCACCCCTCACGAGGTGTCTAAACACCAAGGCGACCAGTTCATCACCAGTCGAATTTTGCTAGTCACGCTTGATGCCCACACTCGAGGAGAGGCGTACCATAGGGCACTGTCGCTTTTCCTCGAGGTGTCTAAACACCATGGCAACGGGTCGTTTCTTACTGAACCGTGTTGTCCGTGCTTCGCACCCACTCTCAGGAGGAGGCACCCCAAAGGACGCTGCCACTCCCTCTCGTGGTGTCTAAACTCAGGAATACCTTGAAAATGTAATTTTTATTGGGTGACCTCGTTAAAAAACCCTTGTAAGGGAAAAAGAGTGTCCTTTTAAACTGTATACAATGCAAGAGTTTTTAACTGAAATAAAACTTGAGGTTGGTTGCATTCCAAGTACGAGGAATGGGGCCTCCCTCCAAGGTTTCAAGCCTGTACGCCCCGTTTCCCAAGACTTTCGTCATCATAAAGGGGCCAGTCCACTTGGGGGATAACTTGTTCTCCAACTGGTATGGGTGAGCCTTCCACATTACCAGTTCAGCGACTTGGAACTATCGGGGCTTTCACTTGGAAATGTGTTTATGCTCCACCCTTCTCTTTACTGTTTCAGCTTCGATTCTCGCCTCTTCTCTTACCTCGTCCAACAGGTCCAGGTTCACCCTTCTTTCTTCATTAGACTCTTCGACCACGAAACTTTGAAAACGTGGCGAGCTCTCCTGAATCTCTACTGGGATCATCGCGTCTGACCCGTACACCAAGCTGAAAGGTGTCTCTCCAGTGGTGGACTGAGGCGTGGTGTGGTAAGCCCACACTATTATGGCAACCTCTTTTGCCCAGGTCCCTTTAGCCTTCTTGAGCCTTCTCTTCAGACCCCTGAGCAGGACTCTATTGGCGGACTCCACCTGCCCATTTGTTTGGGGGTGCTCGACCGATGCGAACACCTGCTTTATCCCGACTTGTGTACACAACTTGCCTAGTTGTTGGCTAGCTAACTGTGTACCGTTGTCCGAAACAAGACGTCTCGGCACGCCAAAACGACATACTATATTCTTCCATACGAAGTGTTGTACCTTGTGGGCCGTAATCTGCACTACCGACTCAGCCTCGATCCCCTTCGTGAAGTATTCGATGGCCACTACCATATACTTTATTTGCCTTATTGCTAAAGGGAAGGGTCCCAGAATGTCGATTCCCCATGTGTGAAAAGGCCACGGGCTGTAAATCGACCTCAGCTCTTCAAGTGGCGCCTTATGCCAGTCAGCGTGCTGTTGACACTGCTTACACCGTTGGGCGTGCCTCATGCAATCTTCCCTCATCGTGGGCCACTAATAACCTGCACGGACAACCTTCGACACCAAGGAGCGTCCTCCCACATGGCTACCACAAATCCCCTCATGGAGCTCTGCCATTATACGTGTACACTGCTCTCCACTCACACACACCAAGATTGGGTGAGTGAACCCATGCCTGAACAGCTCCCCATCCAGAAGGGTGTACTTGGCAGAATTTCTTTTTATCTTCTTGCCCTCCTTGGGCTCTAATGGGAGTATCCCATCAGCCAGGTAGCGCCTGTAGGGTGTCATCCATGTGTCCCCTTCTTCAACTACACATACATGCATAGGATCCCCCTCTCCCACCGAGACCGGGTAAGCACTTACACTGGGATCCTCAACGTTTCCTAAGTCAACGACTGGTGACTCCTCGCCTTTCCCCTATTCGTACTGATCTAATGGACGCCCACCATATTATCAGTGACAAACGTCTTTTGTGTTTTGAGGGTCTCCTGTATCACCATTCTCTGCCTTCCCCCCTTGCCCGAACTGGCTAGCTTGGCGAGTAGGTCAGCACGGGCATTCTGCTTCCTAGGGACGTGCACCAACTCAAACACCACGAATGCCTTCCTCAAGACTTGGACGTACCCCAGGTACGCGACCATCTATGGATCCTTGGCCTGGTACTCCTCGGTGACTTGACCCGTAACTAGCTAGGAATCACTCTTTACCAGCAGACTGCGCGCCCCCATCTCTTTGGCTAAGAGCATTCCAGCTATGAGGGCTTCATATTCCGCTTGGTTGTTGCTTTCCTTGAAAGCAAACCTCAGGGCCTGCTCAATCAACAGCCCGTTCGACCCTTCCAAGATTACACCAGCTCCACTCCCCTGCTGATTGGAGGAACCATCCACTGAGAGCACCCATCTGAAGCTTACCTCCTCTTCCGGCTGTGTACCTCCTTAGGAGAGCTCTACCACAAAGTCTGCGTACACCCAGCCTTTGATGGGGCCTTGGGACTCATATTGCACGTCAAACTCCGAGAGATACACCGCCCAACGCACCATTCTTCCTGCCACATCCGGCTTCTGCAGCACCTTCCGGATAGGTAAGTCCGTCATTACCACCACCGTGAAGCTCTAAAAGTAATGACGAAGCCTCCTGACCGAGAACACCATGGCCAGGGCCGCCTTCTCCAGGGCCTGGTACCTCACTTCTGGCCCCTGCAGTACTTTTCTCACGAAGTATATTGGCCTTTGCATCTGGTTCTGCTCCTGAACGAAGACTGAGCTGATCGCCCGCTTCGTCACGGAAAAATACAATCGGAGTGGCACGCCCAGGTGTGGCTTGCACAGCACGGGAGGAGCAGCCAGATACTCCTTTAGCTTGAGGAATGCCTCCTCACACTCTGCGGTCCACACAAACCCTTGTCCCCTCCAGCGGATACGAATCTAGACAGGGCGACCATCTGCCCTGTCAGCTGCTGCACTTCTTTTACCGAGGCAGGGCTCCTCATGGCAAAGATTGCCGCACACTTCTCTGGTTTGCCTCTATCCCACGCTCAGTGAGTAGGAAACCCAAGAATTTCCCCGCCTCGACCCCGAACACGCATTTTTCGGGGTTTAACTTCAAACGGTACTTCGCTATCGTAGTAAATAGCTCCTCCAGATCAGCCACGTGCTGGCCCCTCTCCTATGAAGTCACCACCATATCATCTACGTAGGCATGGACGTTTCTCCCTAACATGGGTGCGAGGACCCTGTCCATCAGCCTCTGGTAGGTGGCTCTTGCATTCTTCAGACCGAACGACATCACTGTATAACAGTAACAAGATGTCTCGGTCATAAACGTGATTTTGCACTCGTCTTTGGGGTGCATATTGATCTAGTTGTACCCTGAGAATGCGTTTAGGGAACTGAGCATCCTACAACCCGAGGCGCTGTCCACCAAGGCGTCAATACTGGGTAAGGGGTACGAGTCCTTCGGGCATGACTTGTTGAGGTCAGTGAAGTCTACACACATCCTGCACTTCCCATTGGCCTTCTTCTTTGGCGAATAGGACTAACCTTAGGGTCCATGGTGAGGCGATGGCATAAGAAGTCCAGGTTTATACCTGGCATGTCCGAGGCGGACCATGCGAAAGCGTCTAGGTGATGCGATATCACCCCAGCGACTCGGTCTTGCTCTGCTTGGTCCAACGATCTACCAAGTTTAAACGTCTTACCCCCAATCTGCCTTTCTACCACGTTCCCAACTGGCTCGGGTTGCCTCTCCCGAGCGCTTTCTGCGTGAGCAACTCCGGTGCGGTCATCTTCGATAGGTGGGCGCTCCACCACCATGAACACCCCCCTTTTAGTTTTAAGGTTGTTCTTGTTCCTGCCGGTACGCCTACGTCACTCTTACGTCCAGAGTCCTTGTGTTCGCGTGTGCCTTTCCTGGGATGAACACCTGAAACACAAAGACAAAGGGCGCCCTAGCGGCCGTTTACACTCCAACGCTCAAGTCAGTACTAGGGCTAGGAAACATCAAAAACTGTATACTCTTGCTCTTGTGTGTGTCTAACGACGCAAGAGGATTCTCCTCTCGCCAAGTTTGTTAACCTACTATTTATAGACTGAAACTAGGGTTTCCTGTTTACCTGAAATGAGCCTTTTTGATGGGTGGGCCCAACACTGTTGTTACCTTACTCTTAGGATAACCTAGTGCATTTGGTCCCTAACTGGAGTGCAACCTCTGACAGGATGACCACCTGGATGCCTCCTCGTGTACCTGATCTTTGGGGTCACCCGCCTCTGGGAGTGTCTTAAATGTTCACATGCCATGCATGCAGCTTACCCCTGGATCGCGACCCTCACGAGTCATATCTTTCCAGTGGCTCTACACTTTGTGTTACGCCTGGATGCGTCATCCACTCTACACGCATGGGCACTTGTGATCTAGGCTTCTCCCTTACTGATAACTGGTGTGTGATCTGGGATCCACCTCTCGTGGCCCATCTCTACTGTTTGGGTTTCCGATGTCCGACCTCTCCACACTGTCTAGTGGCAAGTCGGTACATCTTAATGACCGATGTCTAACCACTCTTGGCTCCTTGGCGCACGTGCTTCGCGAGGTACTGGTCCGCGCTGCTCGTGGAACCCGCTTACATGGCACCACATTACTAGTGGTCAGTCAACGCTTGGAGACCGGTCGGTACAGTTCTCATAGCATCTTTTGGCCTCTTGCTGGTCTGACTTGATCACTATCACCTTCCCACTCAGGTCTGGCAACTTCATCTTCATGTGACGTGTCGACGGCACCACCCTTAGCCTGTTCAGAGACGGTCTTCTCAACAAGATATTGTAGGCAAAGGGGGCATTAACTACCAAATACCTTATGTTCTCTGTGCGGGATGCGGTACCGTCCGTGAAGGTGGTCCTCAGCTCCAAGTGCCCCCACAGCTCCACTAGGTCCCCCGCGAAACCATATAGGCACCCTGTATAAGGCTTGAGTTGGTCAGGGGACAACTACAACTTATTAAAGGTGGACAAGAACATTACATTCGCCGAACTACCCTGGTCCACTAACACCTTGTGCACCTTCCTCCCCGCGGTTACCACAGAAACCACCACAGGGTCGTTGTCGTGTGGAACGACATCACGAAGGTCATCCTTCGTGAAAGCGAGGTCGACGTCGAGCACGTCGTCTACCACCTGCGCCTCTACCGTCATCACCGAACGTGCATACCTTTTACGCTGAGAGGCAGTGCACCCTCCACTTGAGAATCTGCCTGAGATTATATGGATCTCCCCATGGACGGGCATCTCGTGCCCCTGATCCTCCCCTAACGTTGCTGGGGTCCCTATTCCCTATGACTCTGCCAGATAATCATTTAGAAACCCATTATTCACCAATTCATCCATTTGATGCCCCAACGGGAGTTCTGCTTTGGCTTTCTCGAAGTCTTAAGCTTGTGTAGTTTTCTCCTCTTTGGCTTTCACAAGGGTTTCAGCCTTTTCAACAAGCTCTTCCTTTGTCTTCTCGAGGGCTTCAGCCTTCTCAGTAAGTTCAGCCTCTACCCTACCCAAATGCACCTCCCGCTCAACAGAGCGTTCTTCAAGAGCAGCCATCTTTACCTTGTTGGCCACAGCCTCTTCTTGAAGTCCCACCACCTAGGCACGCAGTGGCACAACTTTTCCCAACAAGGTGGTGTACTTTTGACCTTCGTCGTGAGCTTCTTGTTGGCCTCTAGCTTAGCTTTTCTTAGAACACCCAGCTCCTGAGTCAGTGCGGTTTCCCGAATGAAGAAACTTTCAGCTTGGTTGGCTAGTTGTTCTTTCACCAGCGCCAGTTCTTTTTCCAAGGCCTATTGCTCTTTGGTCTTCAACTCAGCCTCGTGGGAAGAGGAGTTGGCACGAGTGAAGAATTCCCCAAGGCTGAGAGCCAAGCTCTCTTGCACTGCCTCGTCGGTAGAGCTTCCCATGGCCCCTTTTGGAAACCTTTCAGGATTTGCTGAAGGACCAAGGGAAGCTCAGGGGCAGGGCCAGGGGCTGACTAAGGTACACTCTCGACACCATCCTCAAGTGCAATAAGGTTTGAGTGGAAGGTGGCATAGGAGCGATCTGGGGGGCAGGTGAGGCAGGACGTGCCGAGGCACCTACCTTAGCAGTTGCGTCATCACGAATAGACAAAACCTCAACCAACCTAGCCCGCTTCTCTGCGTTTAGCACCATGCCTGCACCAAGGAAAGAAGAGATAAGAACCAAGTAAACAAGGAGAATCAGAAAATCAGTACAAGTGTAGGTTAACAAATACAAAAGAGCAATAAATAGAGTGCTATATGAGGAAGATCAAGAGAAGATTCCTATACCAATGTAACTAGCAAGCCCAGTTGGGTTATATTCGTTTTTTATAAGCTCTGCAGTGTTGAAAATCACCCCTAGGCTGGCCAGAACTTGGCATACCCCGCGATCAGCTGAGGAGAGTTCGTCCAAGGTCTTGGCCTTGAGTTTGAGCTTCCCTACCCAGTATAGTGGGAATCCATCAAGGGCAGTGCGGTCGTGCTCAGAGCAGCACACCCTGAAGAACTTTCCTTTAAACCCTTTGTAGGATTGCTGGAATAGGGTAAGGATGACTCTCCCAGTCACCTCGCTGAAGCTGACCCAGAGGTTTTTCCCAGGGTTTCTGGCTTCAAAGAAATGTAGGAAGACGTCTACAGAGGAGGCATGGCCAAAGAAGTTGCAGAGGATGGAGAAGGCCCTGGTGAAGGCCTAGCTGTTGGGATGCAGCTGGGCAGGGGTGACATTTATCTCAGTTAGTAGTTCCCTTTCAAAGTTGTTGAAAAGGGAGGCGCTGCCTAATGCACTTGAAGGCGGTTTGGTAGAAGAAAAAGAATGGTTCCCCGTCCGTTAGCGCAGTTGTCTACACAAACAGGTTCGCCCTCTACACAAGGACGAACTGAGATGTAAGCGTCACACTCCCTCCCGAATGCTCTACCCTTGAAATTGGGTTCACTATCCAAGTGTGCCCTCCAGGCAGCGAGAGAGGTGAGGGTGGAGGTTTCAGCGAGGAGGTCATCGGAAGCCCATGGGTACAGGGGCCTATAGTTCACGCTAGGAGGAGGTGCATTGGCAGTGACCTTTGTTCGCGCCATAATGAAAGAAAGCTAAGAAAAACAAGGACAGGAAGAAACAAAGGTTCAGCAAGGGGAAAACTATGGTGTGAAACGAAAACGCCCAGAAAACCCTATTCTCGTGAAAAACCCAGAAAACAGGGGAAGGAAGAAGATGCACAAGAAAACTCGAAACGTGGAAATATAAACAGACCCAGGCAGGAGTCTCTTTAGGCTCACGGGTAAGGGTAGCTGAGGAGGGGGCGACACCGAGGCAGGGCGTGGAGGCCTCGGGCCTCGGCACCTCAATAGTGAAGATGGACAAAGAAAGGTGGTTTTCAAGGCATACCCCAATTACCAGTAGGGAGAGGCCCAGATCACGAGGGATCCGTGCATGGGGTGTTGGGACGCGGTAGTACGCACCACTATTAAAGAGCCACTGGGACAGAGACGACCCATAAGGGTCACGTCATAGGGGGTGATTTGCATGCATGGCACGTGAGTAAGGCAGGGAACTCCCAGGGCGCATGACTCAGAGATTGGGTGCATGAGTTGGCATCCAAGCAGTCATCCCACGCCAGTTTCACTTCGGCAGGGCAGTCTTACACACTGGATGACCCTAAGTTTGGGTGTTAGTGTCGCTAAGACGCGCCTACAAAATGCTTAAGTCACAGCTAGACAGAAGGGAAATAACACTAAAAGGCATATAAGGTTGACAACAGACATAACCAAGTACGTTTTGACATTTTTCAGAACACTACACTTTCATTAGTGCAAGTTACTCATTTCTGAGAGAAGAACAGAGTGAGAAAGAACACACAGTGATCTTAGAGTTAGAGTTTGGTGTTCATTGGCCAAGAGACTGACTTGACCGTTGGAGTGCAAACGGCCGCGAGGGCGCCCTTTGTCTTGTCTTTTCAGGTGATTCCAACGGAGGAAGGGAACGTAGAGTGAAGGGTTCCAGGAAGCGAAGTCAACAGAAACGCATGAAAATGTTAGGTGTCAACCGGCGGGAACGTGATGTGGCCATCGGGAAGGCTAACAAACCACTCCAACTCTGCGCCCGATAGTGTGCTCATTAGCATTTTGCAGTACACGGCGTCAGACCCTCCAGTGAGCATCATCTGGGTGTGGAACGCTGTGAGATGGGCCTCAGGGTCCTCTACTCCTATGAAGGAGACCTTCGGGCCTAGGGTCGTTGTTGGTAATGCTGTATTCATGATTGCTCGTGAGAACGGCATGGGACGTGCCCTGGGTGGTGCTGACGGGGCCCGTTCGTCTGTCGCGCGTTCCCCTACCTGTTGCAAATCCCTACATAGTTCTTCATTGGCTCTACGTTGTCTGCTCGGGAAGTCGCTACTCTCGCTTAGAGGGCACGCATCGTATCCAAGATTTGCTGCATGGTAACATTGTCCCCTGCGGAGGGTACCCTTCCTGCAGATCCAGCAGCCGCTTGCCTCGTACTCCTCATTTTGTTGGTAAAGACTCTTAACGTGACTGTAAGTGGGACCTTCTTTTAACGGGCCCCACGGTGGGCGCCAAATGTTCCTACCGGTTGACTTGCTCCGCCAGTTGACTCTAACAACTACTGCCACCCTTCAATCTTGCCTGAGAAACGTGCCTTCTTGATCAAGAAACCTCCCACCTACAAAGACAAAGGGGCGTCCTAGCGACCGTTTGCACTCTGACGCTCAAGTCAGTATTAGGGCAAAGAAACACCAAGTGTGTATATTAGCTTTAGTCTTAGAAACTGCGTACCTTACTAGGATTTTGGCACCCTTTATGTAGGCTGAAACTAGGGTTTACCTTTGCGTTGTTACCCTTGACTAGGGTACCTTGGGAATGTCCTTGCGCCGCTATTCATAGAATCTTAGCGTATCTGGCACATGAACTTCCCTTAACTGGAGTGCGACCAATAACAGAGCGGCTGCTTGGGTATCAACTTGTGCACCTCTTCTCTAGCGTCGTCTGCTTCGTGGGTGCCCTAAGTATTCACGTGCCATGCATGCAGCTTCTCTGGAAACCCTAACCCTAATGGGCCTTAACGCCTCCTAGGATTATCCACACGTGTTGCGCCTTTATGCGTCATACACACCACGTGCATGGATCCCTCGTGACCTAGGCTTCCTCTCACATATCTTGTCTTTATCTGTTATCTTAGCAAAACTCTAGGGCCCATCTTACGTGGCCCTCTACTACGTCTATACAACCGATGTCCGATCTTCTCCCTCTACCGGTGAGGTCTGATCTCGATCTCCAACATCGGGGTTTGGGAAACAAATATTGAAGACTAACCAATTCCCTGGTAGGTGCGTTTGGGGCCCATCTCACGTGGCCCCCTTCCATTACCAAGTATCGGAGTGCGATGTCTGAGGTCAGTCTCTGGGTTGATGACCGAGGACTGGTCGGGATAGAGCTCTCTCCCCTAAGTTGCATGATTGAATCACCATTTCCTTCACTCTATAAGCTTCTTATCTCTTTCCTTCTTTATTTTCTTCTTTCTCCATTATTTTGCTTCCTTTGTTGTCTCATTTTATCTTCCTTTTACATTTGACCATTTATTTTCTTTTGCCTTATTTGAATTTTGTGTTCATCATCATCATCTTAATTGTGTTTTTCTTTTTTCTCTTTTGAAAAGATTCTTCACACTTACTTAACCACTTGGTTAAGTTCGTGTCCAGTGGTTCTCTTCATTGAGTCTCACCATATCTTGTGATGTGAGTTGAATCAAGCATAGACACTTTAGGAACATAATAAGGAGGCTTAAGGAAAACTCAATGGAGGGCATTGCTTTCCAAATGAAGAGTCAAACTCATAAGAATCATGAGTTTCATATCCTTATACACAAATATAGCGCAGAAAATGGAAAGGAAAGCAAGATAAAAAAATGAACACAAGGAGAAACACAATATAAAACAATTAAACCGATTAGAAAAAGCAACTAACACATATGAACCGATTGAAAGGAGAATTAAGTGCTGGAAATAAAAGGAAACACAAAAGAAGCAAGAACAATCAGTGGAAAATGAAGAACACAAAAAGAACAAAAACAACAAATTGGAATTGCTAAATCATGATTCTAAATTGAAATGGAGATGGAAGGAAGAAATAACTTAATTGGATGAAGACTTGAAGGAGATGGAGACACCACTTGGAGATGATGATTCAAGATGAGTGCTAGTTGCCGCCACTTGAAGCCCTCCAATGCTCACAAGATAAGACTTAGTGAAGGAGATCAAATCTCTCACAATTCTCTCTCAATTTGAGTAGAGTTTCCTTTCTTCAATTTCTAAATTCTGAATTTACAAGAGCATGGCCTCTCTATTTATAGTAGAAGAGGGCTGAAAATGAAAAGGCACAATTCAAAAACTAGACTATTCAAAATTGGAGCCAAAACAAGTCACATGAGAAGTGTGACTTGCTTTCCTACTTTGGCACCTCCTAAAACTATATCTACACCTACTCTTTTATGTCACATGGAAGGTGTGACTTTGTTTTGTACATTAGCACCCCTTATTTAATATCTACACCTCCCTTTGAAAGTTCTACTAAAACTACACCAAAGAAATTACAAATAGAGACATCCAATGATGCTCATTTATTTAATGCTTGTGCCCTTGCTTTTATTATCTTCTAAGGCATGATGGATGATCATGTGTTGGATTGGGCCTCAGTGTGGGCTTGGTCCTCCATATTAAGAACACTAATAGGAAGAACTTCAAATATTGTGGTCCTTGACCATTCCTCCAATTGATGGCATCTTTAAATGCTTGTTGAGATGACCCTTCAAGTATAGCATCCTTGGTCATCTTCATGTATTTTTTATTCTCATCATCTTGCTAAATCAAAACTCAAACCAAGTAAAAACCTCTAAAAAATGTGTAATCCTAAACTCAACTCACATCATGTCGTATAAAGAGCATGATTATTTTGTGCTTATGTTTTCTGAGTGGATTTGTATTTTAAAATTTCAGTACATTTAAATTATGTCTTTATTTTCCAACACTTTAAATTCCTAGTCATTTCAATTCAACCTTTAAATTCCTTGACATTTACAATTTTGCTTTTTTATTCATTAAGCAATTTAAATTCCACTTTTGAATTCCTTGTCATTTAAATTTGCCATTAATTTTTGCTTGAGTCATTTTTTCTTAATTCCATTCAACTTATTTTGATTTAATTGTGAAAAACTAAAAAAAAATTAGAATTTGTTTGAGTAGTGATTGATTTAATTCCAAACACAGAATGCAAGTGTTCATATGAATTGAATCTGAATCCAATATCATATTTTAAAATTGAAAAGTGAATTAAAATTATGCATGAAAAAAAAAGAATATGGAAATTTTGAATCCATAAAAACAAAGAAAAGTTAAGTGCATCTACATTTGTCAAAATTCAAATTGCTAAAAAAAGGATTCTAATTGTGTGGCAAATTATTTTTTATAATTGTGGAATTTTATTCTTCTTGCTTTGTCAATTTCTTAAACATAAAACTTCATAATTAAAGTCTAAGTAAGTGTCTTTGAGTCTTAAAACTGCTTTTTGTCTTCATATTGATTCAACTTTGGTTTAGCTTTCTTACTTTAATCTTTTCTTGCTTGTCTTTAAATTTTTTTAAGTTGTGTGGAGTCCTTTTTGACCGAGTGATAAGAGCTTTGACCTCTTTCACTTGAAGTTTTTCTCAAAAGTGCGGACTTCGGGAGTTTGGAACTTTTCTTTTAAGTGAACTTAACCCTATTTCATCTTTTTCACAAAAAGTCGAGTGATACACGGGGGTGAGTGAATTAATTATTATTTTGAACTAATTGTTTGTTTTTGCTTGTACACAATTATGGCTCACTTATCATCAAGAGAATCCTCCTAGCCACTCTATCCTCAAAGGGCAAGAAGATGGGAGCCTAGAAGAGCCATAGGATAACAAAGGCATTATGGAAGTCAAGAGGAAGATGATGAAGCATGGAGTGGGCATGATTATGAAGATAGGCGCCACCATCATTAACAATACAAAAAGACAATGCCTTTTTGTAAAGTTACCTAGTTTTAATGGTGATAGTGACCCTAATGTATATCTAGGGTGTAAAGCAAATTTTTAATGTATATGATGTAGATGAATACCAACGTGTTAAGTTAGCTTCCTTAGAATTTCAGGACTATGTCATGTAGTGAAGGCATCAACTTGTATTGGACATTGGGATAAACAAGAGGTCAGTCGTGGTCTCTTGGAATGATTTAAATATTTGTATGCACGCGCGTTTTGTTCTTCCTCATTATAGGAAGGAACTCTTGTGAAGCTCTAACAGTTTCATCAAGGATCAAGAATGGTAGATGAATACTTTAAGGATTTAGAAGTTACTTTGACTAAAATTAACATGCATGAAAGTGAAGAGTCAAATATAGCTAGATTTGTGAATTGATTAAGGCCAGAAATTCAAAATGTTGTTGCACTAAGGGTTGAATCACAAGTTTTAACGAAAAAATCTTTTCAAAATACACATAATGATGCCTTTTACAAATCATCATGGAATGACAAAAATCAATTTCAAAATCAAGATTTTCCTTCCATTTTCTCTAAAGAATCCACCTCACAACATCAACCATCTAAAGACAACCCTTTTCCTTATAGTCTTAAAGCGCCAACCAAAACTTCAAATAAAAAATGTTTTAAATGTTTAGGGTTTAGGGTTTAATGAGGGTCAAATAAAAATGAAAACAAAATGAGAAAATGAAAAAGGTGAAGAAAATAACAAAATCCAAAACGGGTCTCATCTCACCACATGCGGTCAAAACGATAATGTTGGCCCGTCCGAAAATAAAACCTGTCTATCCTAGATATTCTCCTCCCTTATCTTTTTCATCCACTATTAGTTCTAAATACTTCAAATATTTTTTAGTGAAATTTTGGGGATGATTTTCAAAACCTTCTAAAGGTTTACACCTTATAAGAGACATTATACACCAAATTCACTTTCTCCCTAAACATTCTCTACAAACACAACATGTATATAGAAACTTTAAAAGCTCAACGCACATAAGTTTGATTCACTTCGCACCTTTCGAAATCTTCCTATTTTTTATGAGAACAAAATGACTATGTTATCTACAAGAGTTTTAAACTCGAGGATGAATTCTTTCCAACCTAAAGGGCCTGATATGACCCAACTTTACAAGAAGCTGACCACGAACCCAAAACACTATTCAAGGCTAGGTCAAACATCTCAGGTATGGGCCAAAGTATCAATATTTTTCCTTCTAGTATTTTGAAGACAAGTTTAATTTGTACTCAATTGGGCTCACATTTGCCGAATTAGAAGAAGAATAAGCTAGCTTAGGATTCTAGAAACCCTAGTTTCTAGAAGATAACCTATGTGCTCACCTTTGACCTAGATTCTAGAAGACTTCCCCATGTGCTCACATTTTACCTAGTTTCTAGAAGCTTGTAGTCATTTACTCCACTACCCTTCCTCTCTTCCTCTCTGAGGCACTCATATATATAAATAGGGTTCCTCCCCTCTTGTAAATCACATTGAATTTTGAGTGAAGAAACTTTGTCATAGTAAGTTCCTAAGTGTTTCCTAAATTTCTTATGAGTCTTATCTTGAGCAGAGTGTGCTTCAAGTAGCAACTGACTCTTCACTCATCTTGGAGATCTCACCCCCGCCTAAGTAGTGTGATTCAATCACCATTTTCTTCACTCCATAAGCTTTTTATCTTTTCCCTTCTTTCCTTTCTTCTTTCGCGATTATTTTCCTTCCATTGTTGTCTCATTTTATCTTCCTTTTACATTCAGCCATTTATTTTCCTTTGCCTTATTTGAATCTTGTGTTCATCATCATCTTAATTGTATTTCTCTTTTTTCTCTTTTGAAGAGAACCTTCACACTTACTTAACCCCTTGGTTAATATCATGTCCAGTGGCAATCTTCATTGAGTCTCACCATATCTTGCTACATCAAAACTCATTAACCAAGTAAAAATCTCTAAAAATGTGCAATCCTAAAATCAACTCACATAAAAGGACCATGATAAAAGAGAGGGATAGGGCACTAAATAAAGAAAATGAGAAAAATAATTATGTCACTTCTTCTAAAGAAGTTAAATTTAAACAAATCCAATGTTTCAAGTGTCTTGAAAAATGGTACTATGCTTCTGAATGTCCTAAAAAAGGAAAACACTAGAATTATTAAAACCTCATCTTCTTCAGATAATGAAAAAGAAATTGCGAATTTTGAAGAAGAAATTCAACCTTGTACAGTTGATCTATTCCTAGTCCAACAAATTTTACAAAGTCATCATGTAGAGCTAGACCAGTCACAAAGGGAGAATCTATTCCACACATGTTGTAAAGTTTTGGATAACATTTGTTCGGTTATTGTTGATAATGACTATTGTTGTAACTCTTGTAGCTCTCAATTAGTTAATAAATCGACCTTAAAAATTCTTCCTCACCCCAACTTGATAAATTAGATTGGATTAGCCAATAGGGAAGTATGGTAGCTGAGAATCAAGTGCGTTTGTCCATTGTCATAGAAAACTATAACAAAAACATTTTTTGTGACATTGTCCCTATGGAAATAGGACACATCATCCTTGGGAGACCCTGACAATATGATCATAACACTTTTCATGAGGGTCACAATAATAAAATCACATTTTCTATTCAAGGTCATAAATTTATTTTATGTCCTCTTAATCCTCAACATGTGAGAGAGGATGGAATCCAACAAAAAATAAAAATAGAGAATGAGAAAAAAAATATGGAAAAAATAATAAAGAGAAAGAAAATTCTCCCATATCTTCTTCAAAACATCTTTGCATGCTTGTATCATCAACTGGAAGAGGTACTTCTTCTTCCACTTTTGATATTTCTTCTTCTATTTTCAATAAAATGTCTCATGATAAACAAAAAAACTTTGTTCTCCATGGTAGTTTTATGTCGTGTTTCTTTACTTATTTTCATTCTCATTATGTTTGTTGTTTTCAACAAGTGAATGCATGAACCTGGAGGATTATGATAATCCTTTTCATTAATAAGATGGCTAACTGATACAAACCACAACAACCAGCAGATGACTAAGGACACATCAAGCACTTCACAAAAAGCTAAGTCATCTCAATATACAAATTTGGGCGCTACCAAACCTCGAGAAACCATTAACAGAAGAACAAGCTATAAACAAGAACATCACAAGTTCTTCCTTCTGGTGTTTCCACAAGAGAAAAGTTATGTAAATAAATTGGGCTCACTCTGGGGGTCCAAAATAGAAAAGTAGGCTAGAGTAGGTTCACATAGCATAAAATGGGGTGTACTTAGCGAAATGGGCTAGTACCAAGCCCACTTTTTCAAGACAAGGCACCTAAAATTAGGGTTTTTAACCTACCCTCTAGAAACTGTGCCTAAAGGTGCGGTTTTGACCATGGTCAACAACCTAGGCAACCCCTCTCCCTTTCCTTTTCTACCCTTCACCCATCTTGCCCACCAAGGTTAATGTGAACCCAAGAACATGATAGGGATATGATATGAACATGTTATGATTCAATAAGAGTTGGAACATGAATAGGCACCTTTAGAATTGGATCAAGATTCTTTACCCATTCAAGAACTTAATCAAGAACACAAGAACCAAGTCAAACTCACATAGAAACCCATCAAGAACAACAAACCCATGCATAGAAACTCAAGAACACAACATATAACATTTATACCCATGGCGACCGTGACCAAAACAACAAGAACAACCAATTTGCATCGATTAAAATTGAATATGAGTCCAGCAAATGAAAGAGGACATCATAAGGAAGAGATTGCACCGATTCAAAGTAAAAACAAACAAATAGAACAAAAATGGGTAATTTGGAAAGTGAAGGGGAAAATGGACTTATGTGGATGAAGCTCTTCGAATTGTGCACGCCACTTGAAGGGGTGGATTGACTTCAAGATAAGTGTTGCCGCCACTTGAGAGCCCAAGATCTCCCAAGATAAGACTAGAAGAGGAGAAGACACAAGTCTCTCACACTCACTCACCAATTTGGTAGAGATTCTTTACATTCAAAAATCAATTTCAACTTGTTATTTCAATGACTCAAGCACCCTTTTTATAATAGAGAGGGCTACAAATGTACAAAAGAGAAGGAGCTTGAAAGGTCATTCTTCTAGTCCCTTCCTAAATTAAAGCCTAAAGAGAAGGAATTAAGAAGAATCACTTCTTCTAGCTTTTTCCTACAAACTAGCGCCTAAGTTACTTTACAAAATAGGTGTCTTTTTGGTTTCCCATCTTAGCACCTTCCTAAAGCTATTTCTATTTTATTTACAAATTTATACAAAAGAAATTACAAAGAGAGATATTAATTGGAGCCCATTCTTGAATGCTTGTAGTCTTCTTGTTGGCTTTGGGCTTGGTCCTCTCTTTATTTAATTCTTCTTTAATTTTTGGAAGACTAGAAGGAAGAACTTTAAATGTTTGGGTGGATGGCCTCTTCCTCCATTAGTAAAATCCTCTTTTACTTGATCTCCATCATGCTCCCCGAGTTGGAGAGAATTCGTCCACGAAACAAAAATCTGAAGTTGTTAAGGTTTTAGAACATTTTGTTATTTTTATAACAAAATCAGTTTACTATCAAAATTAAAATTTGAATAAGAGAAAGGAAAACACGACTTAGAATTTGTAAGCAGTGGGAGTTTAGAAAAGGAGGTCCTATAGACAGACCAAGTTGGAAAAAATTGTTTGGGAATGATGATATTTTTTGGAAAAAGTCCTCTTAAATGGTGAAAACCATTAGGAGGTATGAAAAAAGCAACCCTAACATTTTTTAACCAAGATGGTGGGGAAGTAAGAACCTTTGGTAATGAAAAAGATAAGGAAGGAAAACACGTTGGAGGTGAAAGGATAAGACCCATGTCAACTTGGCCTTCTTTGCCTTGTCATTTTCACTTTTGGTAGATGGTTGAGTTAGGTCTTGTTTTACCTTGTTTATCATTAAGGTTCGTTTTTGTGGACAATGAAGAGCTATGTGCCCAAAACCTAAACATTTAAAACATTTTATATTTGAAGTTTTGGTAGGTGACTTAGGAGTAGAAGGATTTGGAGTAGAAACTATTTTTGGAGAAGTGGTTTGTTTGGAAAAATTGGAAGGAGAAATTTGAGTAGAAATTTAGTTTGCATCCTTCCTAGAAGAGTTGTAGAAATCATCATCATGAGTATTTTTTAAAGTTGTTTTCAAAAGGTATGATTCCACCTTGATGGCTAGATGAACCACTTTCTTTAAAGAAAAGTACTCATTTAATTCTACCAAATCTCTAATATCTCTTATTAAACCACGTACAAACCATTTTATCTTTGAATCTTCATTAGCATGCATTTTCATTTTAGTCAAAGTAGTTTCAAAATCTTTAAAGTATTCATCTACCGTCCTATGTCCTTGAGGAAGCCTTTGGAACTTCAAGAAGTGTTCCTTCCTAGAAGGAGGAGGAACAAACCTCGCATGCATACACTCTTTCAAATCATTCCAAGAGACCACGGGAGGCCTCTTGTTATAACCAATGTCCCTAAGAGTTTGATGCCACCATTCTTTGTCATAGTCCAAAAAGTATAAAGAAACTATCCTAAGTTTATGGTCATTTTAGACCTTATACACATGAAAAATATGGTCATCCTTAGCTTCCCACTCTAAATACACATAACCATCATCAACACCACTAAAAGTAGGAAGATTTACAATTTGAGAATAAGGCAATGCCTCATGTTGGCGCCTATCTTCAAGTTTATGTATTTTCCATTCTTCCTTTTTTTCAAAGCTCCCATAGTTGTTGGAATTCCTTAAAACATGCCCATGATGATGTTGGCCGTGAGGAATGGATCTTTCATGCTTCATGGCAAGTTTTGACAATCTTTTCTCCATGTGTTTTACTTCTAAAATTTGAAGTCATGCCTCTATTTGTCTCAATTCCTCATCTTGTTGTGCAAGTTTTGTTTTAGCCTCTTGTAATTCATCAATGCAGTATGCTTTTGGAGGGGAATAACGTTTAGAAGGTGCTGCACTTGTTAAGGTATCCATTGCAAAATCAAAACAGCAAACAAAAAGAACAAACAATTTCAAGAAAAACAAGGTTAGAAAATGGAACAATTATAGTGCTGTAAAGAAAATTAAAAGACACTCAAAGCACTCCAAGAAAGAATACTTCCCTCAACCAATCTGCTCTTGAGGTTTTGGTAACTCTCAAATGAAATATGTCAAAGCAAACCACTCTTTCTTAAAGCTAATACACCACAAAACTTAAAGAACAATAAAAGACAATCAAGAAAAGGTGTGAACAAGAAAAGGATATAGCAAAAGGAATACAAGATATATGACAAACTCAAAGAATATTGAAGAAAAGACAATCAAGAAAATAAGGTACTTGTTGGAGATCCCACATTGACTAGAGATGTGCAAACCTCAACCTTATGAACCGGTTTTATGGGGTTGAGTTAGGCTTATAGTCTCACACACGAGTTGGCAGTCTCGGCGTGAGGGGGGTGTGTTGGAGATCCCACATCGACTAGAGATTAGAGTCTTTCATTGTTTATAAGTGGGTGCAAACCTCAACCTCATGAGCCGGTTTTATGGGGTTGAGTTAGGCTTAAAGTCCACTTCGTAATATGGTATCAGAGCCATTTAAAGCCTATCCTAGCAAGTGTTTGTTGGGCTTATCAGGCCACCCGCTATTGGGCCGCTATCGAACCACCCATCATATGTTATCCCACGTAAGAGTTGTCACTCTCGGCGTGAGGGGGGTATGTTGGAGATCCGACATTGACTAGAGATGTGCAAACCTCAACCTTATGAGCCGGTTTTATAGGGTTGAGTTAGGCTTAAAGTCCACTTTGTAATAATATTACGAAATAGAATAAAGATGAGTAAAAGAGAACAAAAGAGTAAAAGGAAGGTAAAAGATATGAGAATGAATATCTCTCTTTTCTTGTTATTGAAATCAAAACAAATGGTCCGAATGTATACAGGTAGTACACTCATTCTAGGTTTAACTAAAGAGGAAAAGAATCAATAATTAAATACTAGAATCATAACACACAAAGACAAAATAAAGGTTATTTACCTCTCTATAAAGAGAAACAACTGATAATTAGAAAAGACACCCAATTAATATTAAGATCCTTCTATAACTCTAGTATCCATATCCTTTAATACCCCGCCACAAGCTGGGGAGAAAATATTGATGAGACCTAGCTTGGAACAAATATTCTTAAAAGATTGAGAACTTAAGGCTTTGGTATAAATATCAACTCAGTTGCTTTGTGGTGGAAATGGGAAGCAAATGGATGAGACCCTTCTTTAATTTTTCCTAGACCACGTGACAATCTATTTCTATATGTTTTGTACACTCGTGAAACACTGGATTTGCTGCAATGTATCTTGCTGAGTCATTGTCACAGTATAAAAGAGATGGTTACTCAAAAGGAACTTTGAAATCTTGAAGAAGAAAAGTTAGCCATTGAATTTCACATGTAATAGTGGTCATTGCCCTATATTTAGCTTCACAGTTTGGCAAACCATTCCCTGCTAGCTTGCTTAAGGCCATATAAAGCCTTTTTTAGTTTACAAACTTTTCCTGGTGGAATAGAAGTCAATCCAGGAGGATCAACCATGTATACATCTTCTTTCAAATCTCCATGTAAAAAGGCATTGTTTATGTCTAATTGTTTCAATTCCCAATTATAAATAGAAGCTAAAGAAAGAAGCAACCTTATGGTGGTCATCTTTGCTACTGGAGAGAAAGTATCATGGTAGTCAATGCCTTCTATTTGTGTATATCCCTTTGCCACTAACCTTGCTTTATACCTTTCAATTGTCCCATCAGCCTTATATTTTATTTTGAATACCCATTTGCAACCAATGACAACTTTGTTCTTAGGCAGAAGAGCAGTCTCCCAAGTTTGATTTGACTCTAAAGCAGATATCTCACATTGTATAGTTTTTCTCCAACAGTCATGTTTCACAGCTTCAGAATAAGTGTTTGGCTCAACATGTGAAAAAAGAGACATAACAAAAGATTTGTAAGAAGGTGATAAATTGCTATAAGACAAAACAGAATTCAAAGGATATTTAACTCTTGAAGATGCACTGGAAACATTAATATTACAATGATAATCCTTACTCAAGTGGTCTTTTTATTCTTGTGCTCATTCAGACAGATGGATCTGATTCAGAAATTTGATCTATATCATGATTTTCATTGAGGTTTTGATCTATATGGGAACAATCTTATTCTAAAACCTCAATTTCTGACTCACAATTATTATCACTACTATTTTCAACATTATCACAAGGTGTATTATCACAAGGTGGAAAAATGGCATGTGATGGCTGACTTAAGACAGATTGATCTTCAGCAAACAAAATTTGATCATTAATGTCAGAACTGTTAGTTTCATTGCTAGTATTTTGAACCCTTTGGTATGGAAAAACATGTTCATAAAAGACGACATCCATAGACACAAAAATTTCTCTTGATTGAATATTCAACAAAATATATCCTTTTGTCCCCCTTTGAAAACCAATAAAAACACATTTTGATGCTCTTGGATCAAATTTTCTTCTATTTGTTGACAAAGTGCTAGCATAACATAAATAACCAAACACCTTTAATCCATTAAAATCTGCATCAGTTTTGAAAAGCATTTCATGAGGAGAAGAATAGTTTAAAATAGGTGTGGGAAGCATGTTTATAATATGCGCAGCATGTATCACAAAATATGACCAATAAATTTTGGGTAAGTGAGATTGTATCATAAGAGCTCTTCTTACATCTAATAAATGACCATGTTTCCTTTCAACTATACTATTTTGTTGTGGAGTATTGACACATGATGTTTGATGTATTATTTCTTTACTGACAAAAAAATTAGTCATGACAAACTCAGTTCCATTATCACTTCTTATTATTTTTATTGTTGTCGCAAACTGTGTTTGAATAAAAATAACAAAATGTTCTAAAACCTTAACAACTTCAGATTTTTGTTTCAAAAGAAAAATCCACGTGTACCTCGAATAGTCATCAACTATGGTCAAGAAATATTTATGACCATGAATTGATGGTATTGAGTATGGTCCCCAAATATCTACATGAATCAAATCAAAACATTTTTTTGATTTAGATGTACTAATAGGAAAAGAAAGTCTTTTTGGCTTTGCAAAATGACAAACATCACTGATCCTGCCTGTTGACCGGAACGCTGGAAACTGCCTCGTCAAAGGATCGACGTGCGCACCGCTTCTCACCTCCGTTCCTCTTCGGGATCTACCTCAAGAACCTGCAAGGAAACAGAGCGGCGCCGCTGCGGCCGATCGCACTCCAACGCTCAAGTCAGTGACGGTATCACCAAATACTAAGAGAACAAGAACCGTGCAAATCCTCTCTCACAGTCAGCTCTAGAACTCGCAAGCGTAAAGAGTATGAACTGAACGTGCGTACCTCAGAAAGTTTGTTGAGAACTCTTATATACCTGGCTGTTTTCTCTCTCCTGGCAGTTACAGACCTGGACACGTGGCTCGCATCCAGTCGTACACGTGCCATCATCTGGAGCCTCCTTGACTTGGCGCTGCTTTTACTCTCATTTTGGCTAAGTTATTTATGCATGGTACTGCCCAGTGCATAGCTAACTTAGGAGTGCGATCTCTACTGGAACTGGCGAGTTAGGGTGTCCTCATACACCTTCCCTGTGGTCTCGCCGGCCGCCTTCATAATCTGCTTCTCCTTCATCTTCGGCGATGTGCTTTCTCCGGCGATCTCCAACTGCTTGGTCGCCTGAAACTACATCTGGCGACTTCATCTTTAACATGGTGATCGCCGATTCTGGTAAGCCGGAAATCGGAACACGCCAATATAACAACTGGCGACTACACGAGCCCCCCGACTTCCTTCCCCCCTTGCCAACCTGACGCCTTGCCAACACGCCTATACTGAAGCAGGGTGCCACGTCATCACTCCCGACCACCAGGGCGGTACAATCACAAACAAAAGATTTGTTATATTTAACATAAGGAAATTTATTCTTGATAACATCAATACATTTATTTGAAATATGACCTAATCGAAAATGCAAAGGGTTTCTTGATCACTAGCACTGACATTAACAGTATTGATGATGTGTGTAGATTCAAGGGGTTTAATTTGAAATTTCTGGTAAGATGGGATCCTGAGTATATAAAGTCTATCTTGCATCTTAGCAGAACCAATTATTTTCAAGGAGCTTTTGTCTTGAATATGACAACCATTAGAATCAAAGGTAAGAACACAAGATAGTCTATCAATCAATTTTGTTACTGAAAGAAGATTAAAAGTGAAGCAAGGAATATACAAAACATTGTTTATGACATGATTTTGATTGAGAAAAACACTTCCAGAATAATTGGCAATGACTTGATTTCCATTTGGTAATTTGACATAAATAGGATCAATTTGATGATACGAAGTGAAGTAAGTTAAGGATGAACAAATGTGATCAGTAGCACCACTATCAATAATCCAAGAACTAAAAGAAGAAATAAAGTTATTACCAGTTTGTGTTGTCATGTTGGAAGGAATAACAGAGACTTGACTAGAAACATTGTCACTGGATTTGACCTGTTGTAAAAGAGCTAACAATGTTTGATACTGCTCAGGAGTAAAACCAATTTGTTGAGACTCCATTTTTTACTTTGAACCTTCATGATTCTGCTCATTATTGTTAAAATTTGTATTGTGAAAGGCTGCATGACTCTGATGATGGTTCTGATTTTTAAATTTGAAATGAGGTGGAAAACCACGCTTTTTATAGCATGTATCAATGGTATGCCCTGTCTTTCCACAATAACTGCAAATTTTGGAAGTATATCCTCCTCCATAGCTTCCTCTTCCATATCCACCACCCATGACATAGGTCGTAGCATTGTTGTTATAACCTCCTTTGCTAGTAGCAATCATTGCCTTGGATTGATCGCCAAAAACTTGCCTCTCTTGTTGTGTAATGAGAGAGTAAACTCTATTCAAGGATGAATTATCTGATGAACTAACATGGTAAGGTGAACAAAGATCATATGAGGGATCAACAACTTCACCCGTAGATAAATGTAGCAACCAAAGCTCTAATCACAGCTCTGATACCATATTACGAAATAGAACAGAGATGAATAAAAGAGAACAAAAGATGAACAAAAGAGTAAAATGAAGGTAAAAGATATGAGAATGAATATCTCTCTTTTCTTGTTATTAAAATCAAAACAAATGGTCTGAATATATACAAGTAGTACACTCATTGTAGGTTTAACTAAAGAGGAAAAGAATCAATAATTAAATACTAGAATCATAACACACAAAGACAAAATAAAGGTTATTCACCTCTATAAAGAGAAACAACTGATAATTAGGAAAAACACCCAATTATTCTCCTCTATAAAGAGAAACAACTGATAATTAGAAAAAAAACACTCAATTAATATTAAGATCCTTCTATAACTCTGGTATCCATAACCTTTAATAGTACTCAATTAAAGGATGACACACAAAAGAAACCTAGAGAAAAGCACTAGAGTATATGAAGAAAACAAAAAATAGAACTACTGAAATTTTATGTAAACTGGGCATGACTTTACAGATTTAACTGGAACTGTAGAAAGCGAACTGGAATGTGAAATTTTAACCACTGTAAATTCAAGATGTTATCTAAAAATTGGCATTAGAGTCACTCAAAAACAGTAAGCCAATAAATTGTGATAAATTTCCGAAAATTACTGCCGAATCATCGTTTTTTCAGAAGCAGAATTTTACACACTGTACGTATTTCATTTATCATTTTTTTTTGTATTTTTTATTTTGATGTACTTATTTTTTTCACTCTTTTGTAACACCTCAAAATACTTAAATCCAGATTTTCAGAATTTTCCAGTAATCATAGAAATTTTGATAAACCAAACAGTCAGCACGTTTTTAAGAAAAAACAGACGAACCTATACTGGAATGAAAAACATAATTAAAGAAACTTCAAAGACACAATAGAAATGATGTTTAAGAACTTGTATAGATCTAGTACACAAGCATGAACTCAAATCTAAAAATAAAATGCACCAAAGGATCAAGAAAATAAACACATAAAACTGCACTCAAAACAAAATCAAGAAACCAAAATTATCAACAAAAGGACTACATAGAATTGATAACATTTGTGGAGAAACATGACTTTGACAAAACTTCTAGAGATTAAAAAATCAAAATGACACAAACAAAATGTATTAAGAACAAGAAAACAGCAAGAAATATCCAAAAATAAACCTAAAACAGAAAGGTAAAGACAAGAATGTAAAGTTCTTGAATTAAAAGTGCCGAAAAACAACTCAACACACAAGAACACACCTAAGACTCTGATACCACATGATGTGATTCCAAGAACCTGATATGGATATGATATGAACATGTTGTGGATTCAATAAGAGTTGGAAAATTATTAGGCACTTTTTAAGAATTGGATCAAGATTCTTTACCCATTCAAGAACTTAATCAAGAACACAAGAACCAAGTCAATGACGTGAGGTTTGCATCCACTTATATACTATGAAAAGCTCTAATCTCTAATCGATGTGGGATTTCGAACACACCCCGCTCACGCCGAGGCTACCAACTCGTGCGTGGAGATATATGTTATGGGTGGTCCGATAACGACCCGATGGCGGGTGGCCTGATAAACCCAATAAATACTCTCTAGGATAGGCTTTGATACCATGTTAAGAAGTGGGTTTTAAGCCTAACTCAACCTCATAAAACCGACTCAATGAGGTGAGGTTTGCATCCACTTATATACTATGAAAGGCTCTAATCTCTAGTCGATGTGGGATTTCCAACAAAACTCAAGAACACAACATATAGCATTTATACCCATGGAGGTCGTGACCAAAACAGCAAGAACAACAAATTTGCACCGATTAAAATTGAATATGAGTGCAGCAAATGAAAGAGGACATCATAAGGAAGACATTGCCTCGATTGAAAGTGAAAACAAACAAGTAGAACAAAAATGGGTAATTTGGAAAGTGAAGGGGAAAATGGACTTATGTGGATAAAGCTCTTGGAATTGTGCACGCCACTTGAAGGGGTGGATTGACTTCAAGATAAGTGTTGCCGCCACTTGAGAGCCCAAGATCTCCCAAGATAAGACTAGAAGAGGAGAAGACACAAGTCTCTCACACTCACTCACCAATTTGGTAGAGATTCTTTACTTTCAAAAATCAATTTCAACTTGTTATTTCAAAGACCCAAGAACCCCTTTTATAATAGAGAGAGCTGGTTACAAATGTACAAAAGAGAAGGAGCTTGAAAGGTCATTCTTCTAGTCCCTTCCCAAACTAAAGCCTAAAGAGAAGGAATTAAGTAGAATAACTTCTTCTAGCTTTTTCCTATAAACTAGCACCTAAGGTACTTTACAAAAGAGGTGTCTTTTTGGTTTCCCTCTTGGCACCTTCCTAAAGCTATTTCTATTTTATTTACAAATTTATACTAAAGAAATTACAGAGAGATATTAATTGGTGCCCATTCTTGAATGCTTGTAGTCTTCTTGTTGGCTCTGGGCTTGGTCCTCTCTTTATTTAATTCTTCTTTAATTTTTGAGAAGACTAGAAGGAAGAACTTTAAATGTTTAGGTGGATGGCCTCTTCCTCCATTAGTAAAATCCTCTTCTACTTGATCTCCATCAAAGGCACCCCTTCCTATAAATAGGGTGTCTTGCCTTATGTATTTACACATTGAAATTTTAAGTAAATAAACTCTGCTTGAAAGAATTTGTGAGTCTGAGTACTCTGAGTTATATGGGTCTTATCTTCGATGGGTAATATCCCAAGTGGCGGCTCTGGATCTTATCTTGGGTGGGTAATATCTCAAGTGGCGGCTCTTGCATCACTCATCTTGGAGACCCTCTACTCCAAGTGGCGTGACTTCCTTTCTCCCCATAAGTTCTCTTCATCTCTTCCCCTTTTCAATTCCTTTTTGCACCTTCTATTCCCCTTCCTCTATGTTCCTTCATGTTGTCTTTAAATTCTTGGTTAACTTTAGATGTTCCTTATCTCTAATTTCATTGCATCATTTATCCCCTTAAAATTGTTTTTTCTTTTTGCCCTTCTGATGTGCACCTTCACACTTACTTAACCACTTGGTTAAGGTCGTGTCCAGTGGAAATCTTCTTAGGGTTCTTGTTCCGTCCGGTTGACCTGGGACGTCTTCGTGCGCGACCTCAACCGTCAGCTAGGGACTCCTTCCCACTGGTTACCTGTGGATTCCTGCAAAGAAGGACAAAAGGGCTCCCTAGCGGCCGTTTGCACTCCGACGCTCAAGTCAGCCAGCAAGAAACACCAAAAACTATGCACCTCCGTATCGGAGCACCGCGTATGGCACTCTGAAGGTGGTAAAAAGGAAACTGTGTCTAGTGTGTATTTTCTCCTTCTGGCCAAAATCCTTCCCTAGTCCCTTGTGCAAAACCTCGAAGTTCGATCAAGCAACTAGAGTGTTTCTGGGGAATTAGCCAAAAGTTCCAACCCTGTTTCCAACATTCTCAGCGCTATTTAAACTACCCAAGCATTTAAAGCGCCTTAAAGCGCTTTTAATCATAAAACGTAACGCACTTAATTAGCGCGTCTAATTAGAAAACGTAGCGCATTTAAGACGTTGAAACGCTTGGGAGCCTTTATAGTACCTTAAACGCTCGAAACAGAAACTGTATTAAATGACTTTAATTACCTGGTACCTGACTAAATGGTGCTTCTATTCTGACCTGGCTGTCGTACACGTGGAGGGTCTCACAGCGCCATGACCCCAACTGGGGACGCTTCTGCCCATCTGGGGACGTTTCTACGTGTGAGTCCTCCTGCTTGGGAGTGCTACTGCGCGAGGGGTGACTTTTTTGGGTGCCAACTCATGCCCCCAATCATCTAGTCACTCACTTTGAGAGCGTATCTGCCTTCCTCTCGTACCCTGCGCCTGGCTACCCTGGGCGTGACCCTCCCCTTGAGTCGTATCTGTCCCAAAGGCGTCTCTGGGGCGGCAGGGGTACTTCACGAGTCAGGCTGCCCTACACTGATGCTATCACTATGGCCTTGAAGCCACCTTTTCCTTCTCTTTATCACTACCCCGGATTATCGGGACCTGACACCTTCCCACGGCGTCGCTCCCTCCATGGTCTATCCTACCCATGGGTATCGGGGAACCGCACTGTGATTGCCTTGACTTAATGATATTTGATCTTGGCGACGCCCTGGTTGGGCGACACCTTCACCTAGGCGACGCCCTGGTTGGGCGACGCCTTCACCTAGGCGACGCCTTGCCTTGGCGACGCTTCCTCTTGGCGATGCTGGCACTTGGCGTCTCTTCACCTAGGCGACGCCTTGTGTTGATTTTGACTCCAGGCGTTGACTTTGACCTTGACTTTGTCAACGCCCGGATACGGGACGGTACACAAGCCCCCCAGTCTTAAGCCGAAGACTTGTCTTTAGCGCAAAGACTAAGGCCTCGCCCACGCCGTCCACGTGCCACCCTGATGACGTGTCATTCCCTGCTGACTCAACAATTCTCGAATTATTGACGTGACACTCTCTGAACCATAGGGGCATTCTTAATGGCTGATTGAACATCCTCTGAAGCGGGGAAAATAACACCTTTTGGGGCTACGCTTAATTGTGCACCACGTGGCTCATCACACGGCCAACCTCTGGAGTCTCTTGCGCTCCCCTGGGGCGCTTAATCCTTTGACACGCGGCACGATCTCACGGATTCTGATTAGCGCCTCTTGGGTTGCAAATGTAACGTTCAAGTTACCCCAAACCCCGCGCTCACACCACTGTTACATCCATTCTCTCTGCATCTCCGCACTGTTCATCGTCCTCAAACCCTTTCACTGCAACTCCTGCTCTTTCCTTCGTGCTCTCCTTCCTCCCTTACTTCGCCAACAAAGGTATGATTCTTGCACATCCCGACTCTTCTCCTTCATCGCATTGCATAGTTTATTGAACTGCCTGGGACTGTTTACGTTTATGCATCACTGTCTTCTTCCGCTTCTCCTTTCTTCTCTGTTCCCCTCTCCTTCTTTCTGGGTTTTCTCGTGTGGGTGGTATTTCCTGGGGGTTTACCCCCTTTTCTGTCTTGGCATCACTTTGTTAAAAACCTTTTTCCTTCTTCTTTCTCCAACTATTTATTCACACCATGACGCGCCCGAACTCCCAGTCTGGTTCTCCCCCCAAGACCCCCAAGTCCAATTATAAAGCCTTCTATAGATGGGCCCCCGACGAGCTTTTGAACGAGTGCACCAGCCTGACATCCTTTCAGGACCTGGAGAATCATCGTGGGGATCCCCACTTGTATAACTTTAATGCTTTCTGCCGCACACATGACGCGCACATCTCCGTTCGTCCCGGCCGACCGGGGGTGATGGAGATCAAGCTCAAGAGGACATGGAGGCCAATCAACAAGATCAAGAAGAGGTGGAGGCACAAATGGAGGACGCCCATGGAGGTCAAAGTCCACCTCAAAGGATTACAAGAAACATGTTCAAAGCTTTGGGAGCTAGAGGACATTTATTTTCTCTTTTTGTAATTTCTTTAGTTGAAGGTGCTTAGAGGGAAACATTAGAAACCTCTTTTGTTTTAGCATCTTTTAGGCTTTAGTTAGGAGCTTTAGGAGGGGGGGTGTATTAGTAGATAGGTGTAGGAGTAAATAAGGAGGTGCCAAAGTGAGAGAAGGGATCACACCTTCCTCATGCTTTGTTTTAGGCGCAAATTCTAGAAGCTTTTTAGGAGGGAGTTTTTGAATCTGTGTAGCTTACTTTTCAGCACCTTAGGCTATAAATAGAGGTGCTCTCTTTGTAAAATTCAGATTGGAATTAATCTAAGAAAACTCTACTCAAATTTTGAGTGAACTTTGGAGAGCTTTTGGAGCCTTCTTCTCTAGTCTTATCTTGATGGATCAATGGAGTCCTCAAGTGGCGGCATCACTCTTATCTAGGAGCATTCCACACTTCTAGTGGCGAGATCATCCAACATCCTTCCATCTTCATGAGCACTCTCTTCTCCTTCCTTTCTTCTCTTTCAATTGTTCATGTTGTCTTGTGTTCTTGAGTTTTTTTGGTTCGGTTTTTCTGTTTTTCCAGCACCTATGTTCTGTTCTTGCCTTTTAATTTCAATTATGTTCGGTTCCTTTTAGTTTCTCTTCTTTTTTGGTTTAATTTGACTAAAATTGGTTCATCCAAATGAGTTTGGGATTTGGTACTAGTTTTTGGTGAGATCTTGTCTTAGAACAAATGATCCAACTCTAAGAAAAGTGCCTCTATAATGTCCAACTCAAGGTGATTCCTAAGAAGGTCAAGAACCTTTCTCTATGTGGCTAGTGGAATCACATCATGTGGTATCATGAGTCTTAGGTTCTTCTTGTTTAATTGTTGAGTTGTGTGCACTTTAATTCCAAGAGCTCTTTAATTTTCTTGCAATTTAAGTTTCTGTTTTAGATTTTTACTTGAGTTTTCTTGCTGTTTTTCTTTTACACCAAGTGCTTGTGAAAAGGTTTATGGCACTCATTCTTCTTATGAGTATGGTTGCTCTTTTGGAATGGCATTATCCTTCCTAGAGTTTACCTTAAGCTTCCTTTCACTTGTTGTTAAAATTTGTGATGTGTCTTTTAATTTTGTAATCATGTCAAGTTTTGTCTTAGTCATGTTATTCCATATTTGTCATTACTTCTAGTAGTACTTTTATTGCTTTGATTGTTTCTTGCTTTGGTGTCATATAATTTTCTGAATTGATGTTGATCCTTTGTGCATTTTCTTTTTAGAATTGAGTTCATACTTGTATTCTAGACCTATACAAGTTCCAATACATCATTTTCCATTATGTCTTTGCTAGTTCATAATTCTGTTTTTTGTTCCTATTAGGATTCCTCTGTTTCTGAAAAAAGTGCTTACTGTTTTTCCTTATTGCAATTGATTTACTTACTGGAAAATTCTTAAATTCTGGATTTGAGATATTCAAAGTGTTAGAAAAGAATATAAAAAGAATCATTCAAAAATACGAAGTACACAAAAAATGATAAATAAAATAAAAAAAGTGTACATTTCTGCCGAAAAAAATACGGTAATCTGGCAGCGATTTTGAAAAATTTATTTCTCTCAATTGGCTTACTGTTTTTAATTGATTCCAGTGCCATTATTGAGTTAACATCTTGAAGTTTCTGTGGTTTAAATTTCATAATCCAGTTCGCTCTACATCCTTCCAGTTAAATCAGTGAATATCAAGCACAGTTTGCATTAAAAAAAAATTCCAGTAGCTAAATTTTTGTTTTCTTCATCTACTCTAGTGCTTTTCCTTAAGTATTCTTTTGTGTACCTACTTTTCTCATTGAGTTCTTTATTTTCTTGATTGTCTTTCATTCTTACTCTTTGAGTTTGTCTTACATATAGTATTCCTTTTGCAATTACCTTTCCTTGCTTATACCTTTTCTTGTTTGTCTTTATTGTTTCGTTGGTTTTGTGGTGGTTGCTCTTGAGATTGGTGTGCTTGCTTTGACATATTTCATTTGAGGATTCCAAGGTCTCAAGATCAGATTGGTGCAAGAACATTATTTCTTTGAGAGTGATCTCTTTTTTCAGCCTCATTTCACTTCGGCAGTTTCATTGCCAAGCTCACTGTTTTTGCTAATTTTTTAACTTGTTTGCTGTTTTGTGTGTTTTCTGTTTTTAATTACAAATGGCTGGATTTTCAAGTGATGCATCCTACAAGCAGAATTCTCCTTCCAAAGCTTCAATTCTTGGTGAATTACATGAAGCTCAAAGAACAATTAGACGGTTGGAGGAGAAAATGCAAAAGATGGAGGTCCAACAAGCTAGACCATCTCCTTCTATCCATGATGGACATCATTCTCATAGACCATCTTCAAGAGCTTCTTCAAATGATGTTGGCCGTGAAGATGAGCATAGGAGAAGGAGACCTCCACCCCAAGTCCATGGACAAAGACATCATCACCAAGGGGAAAGAATTCACTACGGCAATGGCTTCTATCATGATGCAAAGTCCAAGCTTCCTTCGGTCAAGTTACCTTGTTTTAATGGTTCTAGTGATCCAAATGTATATTTAGATTGGGAGGCTAAGTGTGAACAAATTTTTGAGATCCATGAGATCCAAGATGAGCATAAGCTCAAGCTAGCCACCCTAGAGTTTAGTGATTATGCCATGAAATGGTGGCATGGAATTGTAAAGGACATTATCTATCACAAGGGTCCTCCCGTGGACTCTTGGAACTCTTTAAAGGATCATATGCGCGCTAGGTTTGTGCCCCCACATTTTAGGAAAGACCTTATGTTGAGACTCCAACGGTTTCAACAAGGCACGCTAAATGTGGATGAATATTATAAGGAGCTTGAGACGCTTGTGCTTAAAATTGAATTAGAAGAAAGTGAAGAAGCCATGGTTGCTAGGTTTGTGAGTGGTCTTAGGAAGGATATTCAAGACAATGTTGAGTTACAAGAGTATTCATCATTAGGCTCTTTAGTTCATCTTGCAATGAAGGTGGAAGTCCAACTTGCTAAGAAAAACTCTTTTAAAAATGCTTCCAATGATGGATACTACTCCAAGTCTTGGAGAAACAAAACTTCTTTTTCTAAACATCCTTCCAAAGATTCTTCTTTCAAACCCAAGGAATCTAAGCCATCAACTTCTAGACCTAAGTCTCCCACTAGAACATCTAATACTAAATGCTTTAAATGTATGGGTTATGGTCATATTGCTGCAAATTGTCCTTCCAAATGAAGTATGTACATGCATGAGGGCATTGTAGTTAGGGAGCATGATTCGGATTCTCCTAAGCATTCATTGCATTCTCATGCATCTAGTGAGGAAGAGAGTGAATGTCCACTTGAAGGGGACTTGTTAGTTGTGAGAAGACTTCTTGGACAAGTTTCACAACCTTTTGATGAAAGCCAAAGGGAAAATATTTTCCATACAAGATGTCTTATTCAAAACAACATTTGTTCCTTGATAGTGGATGGGGGTAGTTGTGCAAATGCGGCTAGTACAAGAGTAGTAGATAAGCTTGGATTGCCTACTATCTCTCATACAAAGCCCTACAAATTACAATGGCTTAGTGAAGTAGGAGAAATAATTGTTAATAAACAAGTCCTCATCCATTTCTCCATTGGAAAATACAAAGATGAGGTATTATGTGATGTTGTGCCCATGGAAGCCACTCATGTTCTTTTGGGAAGGCCTTGGCAATTTGATAGAAAAGTTTTACATGATGGCTTTACCAACAAACTATCTTTTGAATTCCATGGTCACAAGGTTACTTTAAAATCTCTCTCTCCAAGAGAAGTCCATGAGGACCAAGTTATCATGAAGAAAAAGAGGGAGAGTGAAAAAGATAAAAAAGATAAGAGTTCTAAGCCTACACTCCTTGTGTCTAGGCGTGAAATTGAAAGGGAAATAGTGGCTCATCATCCTCTTTTTTTAGCCATCCCTAGAACTCTTAGAGTAGAATCACTTGTTGATAGTTCTCATTGCTTGGAAAATTTGGTAGAAGAGTTCCAAGATGTGTTTCAAGATCCTCCAAATGGACTTCCACCTTTGAGAGGGATTGAGCACCAAATTGATTTGATACCGGGCTCTTCTTTACCAAATCGTCCAGCATATAGGACCAATCCAAGTGAAACCAAGGAAATTCGCCAACAAGTTGAGGCTTTGATTGAGAAAGGGTGGGTGCAAGATAGCATGAGTCCTTGTGCTATGCCTATCATCTTAGTGCCAAAAAAGGATGGCACATGGCGAATGTGTTCGGATTGTAGGGCCATAAATAACATAACCATTAAGTATAGGCATCCCATACCTAGACTAGATGATTTGTTGGATGAATTACATGGTTCTAAAATCTTTTCAAAGATTGATCTTAAAAGCGGCTACAATCAAATCCGTATCAAACCGGGTGATGAATGGAAGACGGCTTTTAAGACCAACTTTGGTTTATATGAGTGGTTAGCTATGCCTTTTGGTTTAACTAATGCACCAAGTACCTTCATGCGCCTCATGCATCATGTTCTTAGACCTTTCATTGGTAAGTTTGTTGTGGTTTACTTTGATGACATTCTCATTTATAGCTTATCTTTGAATGACCATAGGTTGCATGTTAGGCAAGTTTTGGAAACCCTTAGGAAGGAACATTTGTACGCTAACCTTGCTAAATGTATGTTTGCTCTTGATCATATAGAATTCCTAGGGTTTGTTGTGAGTTGTAAAGGGGTCCATGTGGACAAAACAAAGGTGGTGGCCATTCAAAATTGGCCTACACCGAAATCTTTGAATGAGGTCCGAAGTTTTCATGGGCTTGCTTCTTTCTATAGAAGATTTGTCCAAACTTTGGTACCATTGCCGCACCACTCAATGACATAGTGAAAAAGGATGTGGTCTTTCATTGGGGAGAAGCACAACAAAATGCTTTTGATACTTTGAAAGAAAAATTGACTAATGCTCCCATCTTGGCCCTTCCTAATTTAACTAAGACATTTGAGATTGAGTGTGATGCTTCAAGCATAGGTATTGGGGCTGTTCTCCTTCAAGAGGGCCACCCCATAACCTATTTTAGTGAGAAATTGAAGGGAAGTCATCTCAACTATTCCACCTATGATAAGGAATTATATGCACTTGTTAGGGCTTTGTTTACTTGGCAACACTATCTTTTTCCCAAAGAGTTTGTGATACATAGTGATCATGAATCTCTTAAATATTTGAAAAGCCAAAACAAACTTAACAAGAGGCATGCTAAGTGGGTGGAATTCATTGAGCAATTTCCTTATGTGATCAAACACAAGCAAGGCAAAATAAATATTGTGGCGGATGCTCTTTCTAGAAGATACACCTTGCTAAATCTTTTTACCTCTCAATATCTTGGTTTTGATCACATTAAGGAACTTTATCATGATGACCTTGATTTTTCTCCCATCTATCAAGAGTGTCTTAAAGGAGGACACAAAGACTTTTTTATTCAAGATGCCTTTCTTTTTAAAGGAAAACGTCTTTGTGTTCCCCAAAGCTCTATTAGATTATCTCTTGTTAGAGAAGCTCATGAGGGGGGTTTAATGGGACATTTTGGGGTTGCTAAAACTTTGGATGTGTTGCATGAACATTTCTTTTGGCCACATATGCATAAACATGTTCATAGTTTGTGTGATAAATGCATAGCTTGCCGCAAAGCTAAGTCTAAAATGCATCCCCATGGTCTTTATACTCCTCTTCCTACCCCTTCAATGCCTTGGGTAGATATATCTATGGATTTCATCTTAGGCTTACCCAAGACATCAAAGGGAAAGGACTCCATTTTTGTGGTAGTGGATCGTTTTTCAAAGATGGCTCACTTTATTCCTTGCCACAAAGTGGATGATGCATGCCACATAGCAAACCTCTTCTTCCAAGAAGTGGTTCGCTTGCATGGGATTCCTAGGTCTATAGTGTCCGATAGAGATCCTAAGTTCTTGAGTCACTTTTGGAAGACCTTGTGGGGCAAGCTTGGAACTAAGCTTTTATTTTCTACCACTTGCCACCCACAAACTGATGGTCAAACCGAGGTGGTGAATAGAACTTTGGGACAACTATTGAGATGCTTTATTTCAGGGAATCCTAGAGTGTGGGAGAACTTACTACCCCATGTTGAGTTTGCATATAACCGAGTAGTAAATTCTACCACCTCCCATTCTCCTTTTAAGGTGGTCTATGGGTTTAATCCCCTAACACCTCTTGATCTTCTTCCTGTTCCCCTTCTTGGAGATGTCTTATGCAAAGATGGGGATGAAAAGGCTTCTTTTGTGAAAACTTTGCATAAAGACATCAAGAAGAAAATTGAGAAGAAGGTTGACAAGTATGCTGAACTTGCCAATAAAAGGAGAAAAGCATTGTTGTTTGATGAGGGCGATTGGGTTTGGCTTCACTTGAGGAAGGATCGTTTTCCTACCCAAAGGAAGTCCAAACTAATGCCTCGAGGGGATGGACCTTTCCAAGTCCTCGAGGGGATGGACCTTTCCAAGTCCTCAAGAGGATTAATGACGATGCTTAAGAGTTAGATATGCCTGATACATTCTTAGGTAGTCATACTTTTAATGTCAGCGATCTAACTCCCTTTTCTATAGGTCTCCAGAATTCGTGGTCGAATTCTCTCCAACTCGGGGAGTATGATGGAGATCAAGCTCAAGAGGACATGGAGGCCAATCAACAAGATCAAGAAGAGGTGGAGGCACAAATGGAGGACGCCCATGGAGGTCAAAGTCCACCTCAAAGGATTACAAGAAACATGTTCAAAGCTTTCGGAGCTAGAGGACATTTATTTTCTCTTTTTGTAATTTCTTTAGTTGAAGGTGCTTAGAGGGAAACATTAGAAACCTCTTTTGTTTTAGCATCTTTTAGGCTTTAGTTAGGAGCTTTAGGAGGGGGGATGTATTAGTAGATAGGTGTAGGAGTAAATAAGGAGGTGCCAAAGTGAGAGAAGGGATCACACCTTCCTCATGTTTTGTTTTAGGCGCAAATTCTAGAAGCTTTTTAGGAGGGAGTTTTTGAATTTGTGTAGCTTACTTTTCAGCACCTTAGGCTATAAATAGAGGTGCTCTCTTTGTAAAATTCAGATTGGAATTAATCTAAGAAAACTCTACTCAAATTTTGAGTGAACTTTGGAGAGCTTTTGGAGCCCTCTTCTCTAGTCTTATCTTGATGGATCAATGGAGTCCTCAAGTGGCGGCATCACTCTTATCTAGGAGCATTCCACACTTCTAGTGGCGAGATCATCCAACATCCTTCCATCTTCATGAGCACTCTCTTCTCCTTCCTTTCTTCTCTTTCAATTGTTCATGTTGTCTTGTGTTCTTGAGTTTTTTTGGTTCGGTTTTTCTGTTTTTCCAGCACCTATGTTCTGTTCTTGCCTTTTAATTTCAATTCTGTTCGGTTCCTTTTAGTTTCTCTTCTTTTTTGGTTTAATTTGACTAAAATTGGTTCATCCAAATGAGTTTGGGATTTGGTACTAGTTTTTGGTGAGTTCTTGTCTTAGAACAAATGATCCAACTCTAAGAAAAGTGCCTCTATAATGTCCAACTCAAGGTGATTCCTAAGAAGGTCAAGAACCTTTCTCTATGTGGCTAGTGGAATCACATCAGGGGGAACCTGTGTGTGTGGATGACAGACCTAGAAAGGGCAGTCCCTTCTTCTTCATGTACCAGACGGTGTTTAAACGCGTCGGGGTGCGCCTCCCATTCACGCCCTTTGAGAGGGAACTCCTCACTGAGATTAACACAGCCCCCGCCCAACTCCACCCCAACAGCTGGGCATTTGTAAGGGGTTTTCAAATTCTCTGCGGGTACCTGGGCATCCTTCCCTTTGTGGATGTCTTTTTGCATTTCTTCGAAGTGAAGAAACAGGGGAAGAGCTTCTGGGTAAGCTTCTCCGGGATCGCGGGTAGGATCCTTCTCACCCTCTTCCAGAACTCCTACAAAAACTGGAAAGGAAAATTCTTTAGGGTGTGCTGCGCCAAGCACGACCCCACGGCCTTAGACGGCTTTCCCCTGTACTGGACGGAGCACCCTAAGCTGCTCAGGGCCAAAGCCTTGGATGAGCTATCCCCTGTTGACAGGGAGGTATGCAAGGCCTTGGCTGGCCTGGGGATCGTCTTCGATACATTGAAGCTTATCGCGAGCGAATACAATGCTCACGCCCTGACCACATATTTTGGTAGGGAGACCCTCCCCTTTCCATCTTTTGTTTTCTGTACCTTGCTACTAGATGTTTGTTCCTCTGGCCTCTTTCATCTGTTTTCCATTGTGCCATGTGATTCGCGTCTCACGTTTCTACGCGTTTTATGATTTTGCATAATTGCTTTGGCTTTGACTTCTGCTGCTTGGTTTGTCTGAATGTAGGATCGGTGATGGGCGCCTCCAAAAGGATGATGCTGACGAAGGCGATAAAGGACGCTCGTGCGGCCAAAGCGGGCGCCTCTTCCGCCCCTGCTGCTGACCCGAACCCCCCATCGACCCTGCCTCTGCCACCATCGACCCCTACCGAAACTCCACTAGGCTCATCTTCACCATCCCCACATAGCCCTGAGGCGCTTCAGACTCCCGGCTCTCCTCTGCCCATCGCCGCCATTCCTCTTGCCGTGGCCTCATCACCGGCCCCAACCCCCCTCGACAAAGGGAAACGGGTCTTGGAGATCATATCCGACGATGAGGACTCGGATGGCGTGGCACCCTTCAAGAGGAGGAAATCTGCAAGGGTTCCCCTCCTACCGGCGGCGTCGCCCCAGGGAGAGGATTCTTTCAGGGACAACCCTCCCAGCGCTACTTCCCTTCCTCCCACAACCGTCCAAGAGGATATAGGCGAAGGCGCCGAGTCTGCTCCACCCCCGCCACCGGTAGAGGTCTCTGCTTCTCCCGCCCCCGTCGCTGCCGCCCCCGATTTTATCGCCATCCCTCCTCCAATCATGCATCTGATGAGGGGCTTCAGTGGTGGAACAATGCCAGAGGGCTCCGACAGGAAGGAGGGCATGCCTTTCTACTTGGGGGCCTTCTTGGCGGTGCTGGCACTTGGCGTCTCTTCACCTAGGCGACGCCTTGTGTTGACTTTGACTCTAGGCGTTGACTTTGACCTTGACCTTGTCAACGCCCGGATACGGGACGGTACACAAGCCCCCCAGTCTTAAGCCGAAGACTTGTCTTCAGCGCAAAGACTAAGGCCTCGCCCACGCCGTCCACGTGCCACCCTGATGACGTGTCATTTTAAATTGATAAAATCCAAAATCTAAACAAAAGTGAAACCTTTAAAATGTGCATTCTAAAATCAACTCACATCACTAACTAAACCATATTTGAGCCTCTTTGAAGGGATTGGGTTGATGGAGGACCATCCTCACTTCCCAATCCATCACATACTTAGCTAAGAGCACAAAACCAAGCTCAGGAATCATTAGAATAAATTTGTCTTACCTTGTAAAAAATCTAAAAAGTAAAGTAGATATTTCTTTATGCCTTGTATTTCCAGGCCATTTCTATAGATAAAACTAACTCTAGAAATCCTCACTTGACATTCAAGCAAGGGTTTCTAGACCTTCTCCTTGAGGATGGGACAATGACACCTTCAAGATTTTAACCTTCACCATAGTTAAGTAAGCTTAATTA